>NW_028165751.1:152340-207340 GCF_964263955.1 Coregonus lavaretus
TGTGTGTGTCCAGTGTGTGTGAGTGTGTGTGTCCAGTGTGTGTGTGTGTGTGTGTGTGTCCTGTGTATGTGTCCTGTGTGTGTGTGTGTGTGTCAGGTGTGTGTCCAGTGTGTGTGTGTGTGTGTGTCCAGTGTGTGTGTGTGTCCAGTGTGTGTGTCCTATGTGTGTGTGTGTCCAGTGTGTATGTGTGTGGGTCCAGTGTGAGTGTGTGTGTCTTGTGTGTGTGTGTCCAGTGTGTATGTGTGTGGGTCCAGTGTGAGTGTGTGTGGGTGTGTGTCCAGTGTGTGTGTGTCCAGCGTATGTGTTTGTGTCCAGTGTGTGTGTCCAGTGTGTGTGTGTGTTTGTGTGTGTCCAGTGTGTGTGTCCATTGTGTGTGTGTGTGTATGTGTCCAGTGTGTGTGTGTGGGTGTGTCCAGTGTTTGTGTGTGTCCTGTGTGTGTGTGTGTGTGTGTCAGGTGTGTGTGTGTGTGTCTAGTGCGTGTGTGTGTCCTGTGTGTGTGTGTCCTGTGTGTGTGTGTCCTGTGTGTGTGTGTCCTGTGTGTGTGTGTGTTAGGTGCGTGTGTGTGTGTCCAGTGTGTGTGAGTGTGTGTGTCCAGTGTGTTTGTGTGTGTGTCCATTGTGTGTGTGTGTGTGTGTGTGTGTGTGTGTCCTCTGTGTGTGTGTGTGTGTGTCAGGTGTGTGTGTGTGTGTGTCCAGTGTGTGTGAGTGTGTGTGTCCAGTGTGTGTGTGTGTGTGTTTGTCCAGTGTGTGTGTGTGTCCTGTGTGTGTGTCTTGTGTGTGTGTGTATGTGTCCAGTGTGTGTGTGTGGGTGTGTCCAGTGTTTGTGTGTGTCCTGTGTGTGTGTGTGTGTGTGTCAGGTGTGTGTGTGTGTGTCTAGTGCGTGTGTGTGTCCTGTGTGTGTGTGTCCTGTGTGTGTGTGTCCTGTGTGTGTGTGTCCTGTGTGTGTGTGTGTTAGGTGTGTGTGTGTGTGTCCAGTGTGTGTGAGTGTGTGTGTCCAGCGTGTATGTGTGTGTCCTGTGTGTGTGTTTCCAGTGTGTATGTGTGTGTGTCCAGTGTGTAAGAATGTGTGTCCTGTGTGTGTGTGTGTGTGTTTGTCCAGTGTGTGTGTGTGTGTGTGTGTGTGTGTCCAGTGTGTGTGTGTCCAGTGTGTGTGTGTCCTCTGTGTGTGTGTCCAGTGTGTGTGTGTCCAGTGTGTGTGTGTTCAGTGTGTGTGTGTTTGTCCAGTGTGTGTGTGTGTGTGTGTGTGTGTCCAGTGTGTGTGTCCAGTGTGTGTGTCCAGTGTGTGTGTGTCCTCTATGTTTGTGTGTGTGTCCAGTGTGTGTGTGTTCAGTGTGTGTGTGTGTGTCCAGTGTGTGTGTGTGTCCAGAGTGTGTGTGTGTCCATTGTGTGTGTGATCAGTGTGTGTGTGTCCTGTGTGTGTTTGTCCGGTGTGTGTGTGTTCAGTGTCTGTGTTCAAGTGTGTTTGTGTGTCCAGTGTGTGTCAGTGTGTGTGTCCAGTGTGTGTGTGTGTGTGTGTTCAGTATGTGTGTGTGTGTGTCTAGTGTCTGTGTGTGTGTCCAGTGTTTGTGTGTGTCCAGTGTGTGTGTGTGTCCAGTGTGTGTGTGTGTCCAATGTGTGTGTCCAGTGTGTCAGTGTGTGTGTGTGTGTCCAGTGTGTGTGTGTCTGAATCTAATGTGTGTGTGTGTGTGTGTGTGTGTGTGTGTGTGTGTGTGTGTCTAGTGTGTGCGTGTTTGTGTCCAATGTGTTTGTTTGTGTCCAGTGTGTCCAGTGTGTGTGAGTCCATTGTGTGTGTGTGTCCAGTGTGTGTGTGTGTGTGTGTGTCCAGTGTGTGTGTTTGTGTCCAGTGTGTCCAGTGTGTGTGTGTGTCAGTGTTACCATGGTTATTATTTACAGGGACACTGAGGAGCTATTCCAAACCCTAAACCCTGGATAGAGGGGCTCAGTGAATGTGGAGTGGAATGTGTTCAGGTGGGTCAGTGTGTCAGAGGAGACTCTGTAGAAGGACAGAGTGCCGGCTGGCCAGTCCAGATACACTCCTACTCTGTGGGATCTGGAGGAGGGGACGTCTATGGTAGTGGACTTATTATTGTGCCAGGCAGAGTAAAGCTTGTCAGAGCAGAACAGACTCCAGGACTTGTCATTCCATCCAATCCCACAGTCAGTACCCCTTCCTCTCCTGCTGATTCCTTTATATGCCACTCCTATAACAGCCCCTCTCCCACTCCACTCTACCTCCCAGTAACAGCGCCCAGTCAGACCCTCTCTACACAGCACCTGTTCCCAGTCCTCAAATGTCTCTGGGTGATCAGGATACGGCTGCTCCTCTGTCCTCCATGTCACCTTTCTGTTCTCCTCAGACAGAGAGAGGAGTCTGTTTACTGTGTTTAGGTCCAGTGTGAGATCACAGACATCTGATGGATGAAACCAGACACAATATTAGAAATCATCATCATTCACATTAGAATGTTAACTCACTTTTCACTAATTCATTTAATGTAGATGTTTCTAGGTATCAAAAGGAGAAGTTAAGGTAACTTGAGACTTGTTGAATGATCATATGTTATACTGTATGGTAATATAAAACACACTTATTCCCATTAATTACACACACACACACACACACACACTGGACACACACACACACACACACATCCTGAACACACACACACACACACACACACACACACACACACACACACACACACACACACACTATATTACAAATCATCATCATCCTGAACACACACACACACTGAACACACACACACACACACACACACCTTCATGCATGCATGAACACACACACACCTTTCTAAAGTAACACAAACACGCCACACACACACACACACACAGACACACACATTGTCAAAGCAACTCTTTGTAAACTTTGGTGTCCCTGATTTGTGCTTCTGTAGAACTAGAGCTGATATTTAATATGACCAAGTAAGTAATGATGGTGGTCTTTGACTTTGACTTCACTTGAATTAAGACTTATTCTTAGTCATATTCTTCACAGCAGTCAACACTCACATTTTCTAAGTCCAGGTTTCATTGTGTTCTCTCCACCATGTTCCACACTGTAGCGGTAAGCAGAAGAACAGACTGTCATTGAGGGATACACCTGAACTCACACACACACACACACACACACACACACACACACACTTGGAAAAAGTTATATGCTGACTGTGTGTGTGTGTGTGTGTGTGTGTGTGTGTGTGTGTGTCCAGTGTTTGTGTCCTGTGTGTGTCCTTTTTGTGTATGTGTTCTTTTTGTGTGTGTATTTGTCCAGTGTGAGTGTGTATGTGGGGCCAGTGTGTGTGTGTGTCCAGTGTGTGTGTGATCGTGTGTCCAGAGTGCGTGTGTGTCCAGTGTGCGTCCTTTTTGTGTATGTGTCCAGTGTGTGTGTGTGTGTGTCCAGTGTATGTGTGTGTGTGTCCAGTGTATGTGTGTGTGTGTCCAGTGCGTATGTGTGTGTGTCTAGTGTGTGTATGTATGGATCCAGTGTGTGTGTGTGTCCAGTCTGTGTCTGTGTGTGTCCAGTGTGTTTGTTTGTGTGTGTATGTGTGCGTGTGTGTGTGTCTACTGTGTTTTTTTCCAGTTTGTGTGTGTGGGTGGGTTAGTGTGTGTGAGTGTGTGTGTGTGTCCAGTGTGTGTGTGTGTGTGTGTGTGTGTGTCCAGTGCGTGTGTGTGTGTGTGTGTCCAGTTTGTGTGAGTATGTGTGTTCAGGTTGTGTGTGTGTGTGTGTGTGTGTATGTGTCCAGTGTGTGTGTGTGTGTCCAGTGTGTGTGTGTGTGTGAATGTGTGCGTGTGTGTATGTGTCCGGTGTGTGTGTGTGTCTCCAGTGTGTGTGTGTGTGTGTGATCCAGTGTGTGTATGTGTGTGTGTTTTTGTCCAGAGTGTGTGTTTCCAGTGTGTGTGTTTCCAGTGTGTGTGTGTGTGTGTGTATGTGTGTGTGTGTGTGTGTGTGTGTCCAGTGTGTGTGTGTGTCTCCAGTGTGAGTGTGTGTGTGTGATCCAGTGTGTGTTTGTGTGTGTGTGTTTTTGTCCTGAGTGTGTGTTTCCAGTGTGTGTGTTTCCAGTGTGTGTGTTTCTCCAGTTGTGTGTGTCCAGTGTATGTGTCCTTTGTGAGTTTGTGTGTGTTTGTGTGTGTGTGTTTGTCCAGTGTGTGTGTTTCCAGTGTGTGTGTGTGTCCAGTGTGTGTGTCCAGTGTATGTGTCCTTTGTGAGTTTGTGTGTGTTTGTGTGTGTGTGTTTGTCCAGTGTGTGTGTTTCCAGTGTGTGTGTGTGTGTGTGTGTGTGTGTCCAGTGTGTGTGTGTGTCCAGTGTGTGTGTGTTTTCAGTGTGTGTGTTTTCAGTGTGTGTGTGTCCAGTGTGTGTGTGTTTTCAGTGTGTGTGTGTCCAGTGTGTGTGTGTGTCCAGTGTGTGTATGTCCAGTGTGTGTGTGTGTGTGTCCAGTGTGTGTGTGTGTCCAGTGTGTGTGTCCAGTGTGTGTGTGTGTCCAGTGTGTGTGTGTGTCCAGTGTGTGTATGTCCAGTGTGTGTGTGTGTGTGTCCAGTGTGAGTGTGTTTCCAGTGTGTGTGTGTGTGTTTGTGTGTGTGTGAGTGTGCTGGTCCAGTGTGTGTGTGTGTGTGTGTGTGTCCAGTGTGTGTGTGTGTGTGTGTGTCCAGTGTGTGTGTGTGCGTGTGTCCAGTGTGTGTGTGTGTGTGTGTGTGTGTGTCAAGGATATGTGTGTGTGTGTGTCCAGCGTGTGTGTGTGTGTCCAGTGTGAATGTGTGTGTGTGTGTCCAGTGTGTGTGTTCAATGTGTGTGTCCGTGTGAGTGTGAGTGTGTGTGTCCAGTTTGTGTCCAGTGTGTGTGTGTGTCCAGTGTGTGTGTCCAGTGTGTGTGTGTTTCCAGTATGTGTGTGTGTGTCCAGTGTGTGTGTGTGTGTGTGTGGGTGTGTGTGTGTGTGTGTTTGTCCAGTGTGAGTGTGTGTGTGTCCGTGTGAGTTTGTGTGTGTGTGACCAGTGTGTGTGTGTCCAGTGTGTGTGTGTGTGTGTGTGTGTGTGTCCAGTGTGTGTACTGATACACACACACACACACACTAGACACACATGCACACACACACACACACACAGAAACACACACATACACACACTGGATACACAAACACTGGACACACACACACACACACACTGGACACACACACACACTGGACCCACACACACACAGGACACACATACACACACACACACACACACACAGACACACACACAGGACACACTGGACACACACACACACACACACACACACACACTGGACACACACACACACACACACACACACACACACAGTCTTTATATAACTTAGTCCAAGTGGTGGTCAGAATGTTTGTCTTAACTAGCCTGATAACTCCAACATGTCTGATATGAACATTGACATAAACCCTCTACATACTTGAGTTTCTCCAGTCTGCAGTGTGGATCCTCCAGTCCAGCAGAGAGCAGTCTGACTCCTGAGTCTCCTGGGTGATTGTAGCTCAGGTCCAGCTCTCTCAGGTGTGAGGGGTTTGACTTCAGAGCTGAGACCAGAGAAGCACAGCCTTCCTCTGTGACTCCACAGACTGACAGCCTGCAAAGATTCAAATCATATTAAAACCACACTGCTATTCTTTGGTGGTGAAAATAGTGGCAGTATATTTTTTAAACATATTCAGATATATCAGCATCCTGAAACCTGACATATCTATTCATAAATTAATGTATCATTATTAGAAATGACAAATTATCAAAGTATTGCTTGTAGAGAGAAAAATATAAAGTACAAATATTTGAGTAGACTAACCAGAGCAGTTTAAAAAGCAGTATCAGTCAAAAGACAGACAGTGAGGTATCAGATTTAGATTGTATTGAGTATACAGTCCACACCATATCTATTTTGACAGTGAAGCTAACATTTTAAACGTGCCTCTATACTCCAGCAGTTTGGATTTGAGATCAAGTGTTTCATATGAGGTGACAGTATATAATGTCACCTTTTATTTGAGGATATTTTAATACATATCTGTTTCACCATTTAGAAATGAATCACTTTATGTATCTAGTCCCCCTATTTGAAGAAGTCATAAGTATTCTGATCAATTCACTTATAGTGTATTAAAGTAGTCAAAAGTTTAGTATTTGGTCCCAAACTCGTTGGTTGCATTTGCAGTTTGTTTTGGTTGTGTTTTGGGTTATGTCTTGTCCAATAGTAACTGAATGGTGGATGATGACTGGAGTAATTTTCTGTCTAAGAGAGTAGATAACATGTTTCTAAACACTACTAAATTAATCCTGATGATGACATGATTAAGAAAAATCATGAATGAATCATGAAAAATAATGAATGAGAAAGTTACAGAGGCTACAACAAAACATGCTAACCTCTCACCATTACCAATAACAGAGGGGGTATGATCCTTGTTCCTCTGTAACTTTCTCATTCATCATCATTCACGATTCATTCATGATTATTCATAATCATGGTAGCATCCACATGAATGTAGAAGTGTTCAGAAACATCTTCTATTCTTACTGACAATACAAGTGAAGTGACTCCAAAATGACAGGACATTATTCACCATTCAGTTTCTATTGGGAAAAACATAATCCAAAACACAACCAAGACAAACTGCAAATGCATTCAACAAGTTTGTAGAATCACAAGCTTGATGTAATCACTGCAGGTAAGGAATATGGGACCAAATACTAAACTTATGACTACTTTAATACAATATAAGTGAATTTGTCCAAATTATTACAACTTTTTCAAATGGGAGAACTAGACACATGAAGTGCTTTCATATCTAAACAGTAAAACAGATATGTATGAAAAACCTCAAATAAAAGGTGACATTCTGTACTGTTGCCTAATATGAAACATTCTATCTCAAATCCAAAATGCTGGAGCATAGCACCAAATGTAAAACTGTAAGCTTCACTGTCCAAACACACATGGTGTGGACTATGTGTGCCTGGTAAACAGATGTGGATCTGGTGAACAGTTATCACTTGTTGACCAACTACAGGAATACTGACCTCAGAGTCTCCAGTTTACAGTGGGGATTCCCCAGTCCAGCAGAGAGCAGCTTCACTCCTGAATCCTTCAGGTCATTGTTACTCAGATCCAGCTCTCTCAGGTGTGAGGGGTTTGACTTCAGAGCTGAGACCAGAGAAGAACAGCCTTCCTCTGTGACTCCACAGACTGACAGCCTGCAAAGATTCAAATCATATTAAAACCACACTGCTATTCTTTGGTGGTGAAAATATATGTTTTAAACATTTTCAGATACATCAGAGTCCTGAAACCTGCCATATCTATTCATATATGTATATATACACTATCAGTCAAAAGTTTGAACACACCTACTCATTCAAGTTTTTGTTTTGTTGTTTTAAAACTATTTTTTACATTGTAGAATAACAGTGAAGACATCAAAACTATGAAATAACACATATGGAATCATGTAGTAACCAAAAAAGTGTTAAACAAATCAAAACTCTTGGCATTCTCTCAACCAGCTTCATGAGGTAGTCACCTGGAATGCATTTCAATTAACAGGGGTGCCTTCTTAAAAGTTAATTTGTGGAATGTCTTTCCTTCTTAATGCATTTGAGCCAATCAGTTGTGTTATGACAAGGTAGGGGGGTATTGAGAAGATAGCCCTATTTGGTAAAAGACCAAGTCCATATTATGTCAAGAACAGCTCAAATAAGCAAAGAGAAATGACAGTCCATCATTACTTTAAGACATGATGTTCATTCAATAAGGAACATTTCAAGAACTTTTAAAGTTTCTTCAAGTGCAGTCGCAAAAAATATCAAGCACTATGAAGAAACTGGCTCTCATGAGGACCGCCACAGGAATGGAAGACCCAGAGTTACCTCTGCTGCAGAGGATAAGTTCATCAGAGTTACCAGCCTCAGAAATTGCAGCCCAAATAAATTCTTCACAGAGTTCAAGTAACAGACACATCTCTACATCAACTGTTCAGAGGGGACAGTGTGAATCAGGCCTTCATGGTCGAATTGCTGCAAAGAAACCACTACTAAAGGACACCAATAATAAGAAGAGACGTGCTTGGGCCAAGAAACATGAGCAATGGACATTAGACCTGTGGACATTTGTCCTTTGGCCTGGAGTCCAAATTTGAGATTGTTGGTTCCAACCGCCGTGTCTTTGTGAGAAGTGGTGTGGGTGAACGGATGATCTCGGCATGTGTAGTTCCCACCGTAAAGCACGGAGGAGGAGGTGTTATGGTGTGGGGGTGCTTTGCTGGTGACACTGACTGTGATTTATTTAGAATTTAACCAGCATGGCTACCACAGCCTTCTGCAGCGATATGCCATCCCATCTGGTTTGGGCTTAGTGGGACTATCATTTGTTTTTCAACAGGACAATGACCCAACACACCTTCAGGCTGTGTAAGGGCTATTCTACCAAGAAGGAGAGTGATGGAGTGCTGCATCAGATGACATGGCCTCCACAATCACCCGACCTCAACCCAATTGAGATGGTTTGGGATGAGTCGGACGGCAGAGTGAAGGAAAAGCAGCCAACAAGTGCTCAGCATATGTGGGAACTCCTTCAAGACTGTTGGAAAAGCATTCCAGGTGAAGCTGGTTGAGAGAATATCAAGAGTGTGCAAAGCTGTCATCAAGGCAAAGGGTGGCTATTTGAAGAATTTCAAATATATTTTCATTTGTTTAACACTTTTTTGGTTACTACATGATTTCATATGTGTTATTTCATAGTTTTAATGTCTTCACTATTATTTTACAATGTAAAAATTGTAAAAATAAAGAAAAACCCTTGAATGAGTAGATGTGTCCAAACTTTTGACAGATACTGTATATATAAATGAATTAATGTATCATTATTAACAGTATATAACATGTTTCTAAACACTATTCAATTAATCCTTGTGTGTGTGTGTGTGTGTCTCCAGTGTGTGTGTGTCTGTCCAGAATGTGTGTGTGTGTCCAGTGTGTGTGTGTGTGTGTCCAGTGTGTGTGTGTGTCCAGTGTGTGTGTGTGTGTGTGTGTGTATCCTGTGTGTGTGTGTTCATTGAGTGATACAGGAATACTGACCTCAGAGTCTCCAGTTTACAGTGGGGATTCCCCAGTCCAGCAGAGAGCAGCTTCACTCCTGAATCCTTCAGGTCATTGTAGCTCAGGTCCAGCTCTCTCAGGTGTGAGGGGTTTGACTTCAGAGCTGAGACCAGAGAAGCACAGCCTTCCTCTGTGACTAGACAGCGTGACAGCCTGCAAAGAGTCAAATCATATTAAAACCACACTGCTATTCTTTGGTGGTGAAAATAGTGGCAGTATATTTTTTCAACATTTTCAGTTAAATCAGTGTCCTGAAACCTGCTCTATCTATTCATAAATTAATGTATCATTATTAGAAATGACAAATTATCAAAGTATTGCTTGTAGAGAGAAACATGTATAGTACAAATATTTGAGTAGACTGACCAGAGCAGTTTAAAAAGCAGTATCAGTCAAAAGACAGACAGTGTCACCTTTTATTTGAGGGTATTTTAATACATATCTGTTTCACCGTTTAGAAATGAAAGCACTTTATGTATCTAGTCCCCCTATTTGAAGAAGTCAAAAGTATTCTGACCAATTAACTTAGAGTGTATTAAAGTAGTCAAAAGTTTCGTAGTTGGTTCCAAACTCGTTGGTTGCATTTGCAGTTTGTTTTGGTTGTGTTTTGGGTTATGTTTTGCCCGATAGTAACTGAATGGTGGATGATGACTGGAGTAATTTTCTGTCTAAGTGAGTAGATAACATGTTTCTAAACACTACTAAATTAATCCTGATGATGCCATGATTAAGAAAAATAATGAATGAATCATGAATAATAATGAATGAGAAAGTTACAGAGGCTACAACAAAACATGCTAACCTCTCACCATTACCAATAACAGAGGGGGTATGATCCTTGTTCCTCTGTAACTTTCTCATTCATCATCATTCACGATTCATTCATGATTATTCATAATCATGGTAGCATCCACATGAATGTAGAAGTGTTCAGAAACATCTTCTATTCTTACTGACAATACAAGTGAAGTGACTCCAAAATGACAGGACATTATTCACCATTCAGTTTCTATTGGGAAAAACATAATCCAAAACACAACCAAGACAAACTGCAAATGCATTCAACAAGTTTGTAGAATCACAAGCTTGATGTAATCACTGCAGGTAAGGAATATGGGACCAAATACTAAACTTATGACTACTTTAATACAATATAAGTGAATTTGTCCAAATTATTACAACTTTTTCAAATGGGAGAACTAGACACATGAAGTGCTTTCATATCTAAACAGTAAAACAGATATGTATGAAAAACCTCAAATAAAAGGTGACATTCTGTACTGTTGCCTAATATGAAACATTCTATCTCAAATCCAAAATGCTGGAGCATAGCACCAAATGTAAAACTGTAAGCTTCACTGTCCAAACACACATGGTGTGGACTATGTGTGCCTGGTAAACAGATGTGGATCTGGTGAACAGTTATCACTTGTTGACCAACTACAGGAATACTGACCTCAGAGTCTCCAGTTTACAGTGGGGATTCCCCAGTCCAGCAGAGAGCAGCTTCACTCCTGAATCCTTCAGGTCATTGTTACTCAGATCCAGCTCTCTCAGGTGTGAGGGGTTTGACTTCAGAGCTGAGACCAGAGAAGCACAGCCTTCCTCTGTGACTCCACAGCCTGATAGCCTGACAAAGAGATCATCATGATTTCACAAACACACTGTTAATTTAACCAGTAGTGTAGAAGGACAATGGCAGATGCATTTGGTTTATTCTCTTAAACAACATATAGATTCATCTTCCGTCTCCTAGAATGGTACGGTCATATTGTTATACTAATGTGAACATCAATGCATTGATTCAATATGTTTTTCAATAATACATATATTTCTCTAAACTGAATATTTCTTCCTGATGATTAGTACTTAACTGTCATTTTATGTACTCACAGAGCGGCTCTGGAGGCTTTGACCACTGGCAGCAGCCTCAGAAGACCTTCCTCGTATCTGGAGTATTTCTTCAGGTCAAACACATCCAGCTCCTTTTCTGAAGTCAGCAACACAAAGACCAGAGCTGACCACTGTGCATGTGACAGTTTGGCTTCTGAGAGACTTCCTGATCTCAGGTACCATTGGATCTCCTTCACTAGAGAATGGTCCTTCAGTTCATTCAGACAGTGGAACAGATTGATGCACCTCTCTGGAGAGGGATTCTCCCTGATCTTCTCCTTGATGTACTTGACTGTTTCTTCATGGCTCTGTGAGCTGCTTCTTGTCTTTGTCAGTAGACCTCGTAAGTGCTTCTGATTGGACTCCAGTGAGAGGCCCAGAAGGAAGCGGAGGAACAGGTCCAGGTTTCCCGTCTCACTTTGTAAGGCTTTATCCACAGCACTCTTGTAGACAGTAACTTCAGTAACTTGCGGTTCGGCCATTAGATTCTCATTGTTGTTGATGAATGAGAGGAACACATATACAGCAGCCAGAAACTCCTGAATGCTCAGATGCACGAAGCAGTACACCTTGTCCTGGTACAGCACACATTCCTCTTTAAAGATCTGTGTGCACAATCCTGAGTACACAGAGGCTTCATTGACATCAATGCCAGCCTCTTTCAGGTCTTCTTCATAGAAAATCAGATTGCCCTTCATAAGCTGTTGAAAAGCCAGTTTTCCCAGTGACAGAATGCTCTCTTTATTCCAGTGTGGACCTGTCTCTTCTTTCCCAAGATACTTTTCATTCTTCTGTTTGGTATGAAACTCCACAAGGTATATGAACATCTCAGTCAGAGTCTTGGGCATCTCTTCTGTCTTGTCTGTACTCAACATGTGTTCAAGGACTGTTGCAGAAATCCAACAGAAGACTGGAATGTGGCACATGATGTGGAGGCTCCTTGATGTCTTTATGTGTGAGATGATTCTGCTGGCCAGGTCCTCATCACTGAATCTCTTCCTGAAGTACTCCTCCTTCTGTGGGTCATTGAACCCTCGTACCTCTGTCACCTGGTCAACACACACTGAAGGGATCTGATTGGCTGCTGCAGGTCGGGTAGTTATCCAGAGGAGAGCAGAGGGAAGCAGATTTCCCTTGATGAGATTTGTCAGCAGAACATCCACTGAGGTTGACTCTGTGACATCACAACAGATCTTGTTCTTCTGGAAGTCTAGGGGCAGTCGGCACTCATCCAGACCATCAAAGATGAACAGGACTTTGTACTTGTCGTAGTTGGAGATTCTTGATTCTTTGGTTTCCATTGAGAAGTGATTGAGAAGTTCAATCAAAGTGTGTTTTTCCTTTTTCATCAAATTCAGCTCCCGAAAAGGGAATGAAAATACAAATTGGACATCCTGATTTGCTTTTCCTTCAGCCCAGTCCAGAATGAACTTCTGCACAGAGACTGTTTTTCCAATGCCAGCGACTCCCTTTGTCAGCACAGTTCTGATAAGTTTGTCTTGTCCAGTTAAGGGTTTGAAGATGTCGTTACATTTGATTGCAGTCTCTGGTCTTGCTTGTTTCCTGGTTGTTGTCTCAATCTGTCTCAGCTCATGTTCATTATTGACCTCTCCTTTTCCACCCTCTGTGATGTATAGCTCTGTGTAGATCTTATTGAGAAGTGTTGGGTTTCCTTGTTTAGCGATCCCCTCAAATACACATTGAAACTTCTTCTTTAGATTAGATTTGAGTTCACGTTGGCAAATCACAGCAAGCTCATCTGAATGAAGAAATAACACAGAGGATATTAATATTACGTCTGTTTTAATGCCTACAGTATTGTAGGACTGTTATAACATTTTAAATTATAATCATGTCTTCACTTAACTGACTGTATAAATGTGTAAATGTTTTCATAATGTATTACACAATGGTGTGACTGATTATATTAGTATTGGTATTATTGATGGTATAATTAAATCTCTCTCTCTCTGGTCTAAATTAATCAACACAACACATCCCTGCTGCTACTTGATGAGGTCACTAGGTGTTGTGTTAAGGCTGCTACAATATCATTGAGTTTCACAGCTACTTTAGCTGTACTTTAGCTACAGCTTTTAAATGTTCTAAAACAGCATTCAACATGAGGCAGACAGCTCTTACTTTTCTCCAGTGTGTCAGCAAGCTCCTTCTGGTTCATTTTCCTCAGGACGTGCAGTGTGATCTTCAGAGCCCCCTCTCTGGCACTGCTCTCCTGCTTCTCATCTTCAGCATCCAACACTTCATTATCCTGCTTCTGACTCTCAAAGCCTTCTGGGAGCTCTGGACTAAGAATCCTCTTGAACATCTTCAGCTCCTTCTTCACGAATGTCATAATATTCTCTTCAAGCAACTGAAATAAATCAAGTAAATAAGTTTTGCAAGAGACTAAATGCTTTCTCATTAACACATGAATGAATGATTGACAAATCAACTTTACTTGAGGTAAACAAAAACAAATGTACATAACAGGACCACATACACTGAATATGGAGGCCAGGTCTGTTTGATGACTCTGGGAAGACTGACCACTGAGAATCTCTGACTCTGATCTCTCCTGTTGGTTTCTGTGGACAAAACATTTGATTACATCTCCTCATCCAGGGAGTACACACACACACACACACACACCCACACACACACACACACACACACACACACACACACAGACACACACACACACACACACACACACACACACACACACACACACACACACACACACACACACAGGGAGAGAATGTTGTGTTAGTTTAATATTGTTTCAGGACTATGAAAATGGAAAAAAGGATTAGCCTATGGATTATGAAAACAACAAAAATAAATGGGAAAATGGGAGAGGAGAAATGACTAGAGACAGTGTTGTTTAACTCACTGACCATGACCCATGAGTTCTTCTTACCTTTGTTCAGTAGAAAAGTCTCCCTCTCTAAACACTATAGGTATATCCATAGACCAGTCACTCTTCATGGACACACAGCTGGGTACAGGGGAGGCTGGTCTCTCCTGCTTGATTGGGCTTCAACACAACAGAGACAAACATTACGTCTCTCATCTACTCTGAGCTCAAATGGGGAAACTTAAGCAGAGTTTCATTCAAAAACGCTATAAATCCATTTTCAGAAATGTTCGTCAATTAGCTTTTATTGTTTCAAGAAATTATGAAAGAGATTGGTGTGTTTTTTCACTATCTAATCATGGCATGGGGTTGTTCAATGACAGCCATGTATTTGTTTAAAATCTATCACTTGATGGTTTCATTTCAGATAGACAAATAATCATGTTTTTATTGCAAAATGCTACATATCTGCCTTACTCTCAGAGAAATAAGTAGTACTGCTAGGTTTTACACAGTCAAAAGTGACCGACAGGCTCAAACTTATATAGCAAAATTTGAAATTGTGTTTTTTTCATTGGATAAAGGTAGAGACTCAGCTAGAAAAATGTATATCATACACTACAGCTGAGGAACAATGGGAAAGTAATTCTGCTTTGAAAGATGATAAACTTGTAACCATTTGAGGAAATTGCCTTTCAAAGTTTTGTTACACCTACTCGAGAGCTCTTCTTTATCTACAGTGGTGTTACTTTGGCAGATAATGTCACCCATCTAAATAAATAGTATATATATATATATATATATATATATATATATATATATATATATATATATATATATATATATATATATATATATATATAGTTAACTAAATGTATGGTGTTTTTGGTTTATGTCAGTTTCATTGTGCTATGCTATAAATTGTTATTTTATTGTTGTAAGTGGTAAAATGAACTAGAAAATTTCATATTTTGTAATTCTGAGTAATTACTACTAGTAAGGATGTACTTTATTCAGTACTTCTGCAATTACTAAATAATTCCAATAGATGGCAGCATAAGACCATGAATGACATTTCAGAAGGTTAGTTTAGTTTTCTCCCTGGATACACCACCACTCCCCCTCACAGGAAAACTCCTGCACACGCTTTTTACTGTCCCTTTCCACACTGCTAACGCAAGAGGAACGACTGAAAACGCATTTAACAGGTTACTGTGAAATAATATAATGATGATTCATGTTTATTATTAGCTGTTTTTATTCTCATGTTTTGAAATTATACTTCATTACTATAACGATTATAAATAAGCCTGAACATTAATTTAGTCACCTCTGGTCGAGAAAAACGTATTTTCCTAGTACATTCATTGTGAGATTCATCAACCAGCAGCGAGCACTCTGCCTTCTAGCGCAAGCGAGGGGCATGTTGAGGTACATTTGCTAACCGTGAGAGTTGCATTATCGGGGGGAAAACTACCCACCCTCCAAGACACATACAGCACCCGATGTCACAGGAAGGCCAAAAATATAATCAAGGACATCAACCACCCGAGCCACTGCCTGTTCACCCCACTATCATCCAGAAGGCGAGGTCAGTACAGGTGCATCAAAGCTGAGACCGAGAGAATGAAAAAACAGCTTCTATCTCAAGGCCATCAGACTGTTAAATAGCCATCACTAGCACATTAGAGGCTGCTGCTGCCTATTGACATCACTGGCCACTTTAAGGAATGGAACACTAGTCACTTTAATAATGTTTACATATATTGCACTTCTCATCTCATACAGTGGGGGAAAAAAGTATTTAGTCAGCCACCAATTGTGCAAGTTCTCCCACTTAAAAAGATGAGAGAGGCCTGTAATTTTCATCATAGGTACACGTCAACTATGACAGACAAATTGAGGAAAAAAAATGCAGAAAATCACATTGTAGGATTTTTTATGAATTTATTTGCAAATTATGGTGGAAAATAAGTATTTGGTCACCTACAAACAAGCAAGATTTCTGGCTCTCACAGACCTGTAACTTCTTCTTTAAGAGGCACCTCTGTCCTCCACTCATTACCTGTATTAATGGCACCTGTTTGAACTTGTTATCAGTATAAAAGACACCTGTACACAACCTCAAACAGTCACACTCCAAACTCCACTATGGCCAAGACCAAAGAGCTGTCAAAGGACACCAGAAACAAAATTGTAGACCTGCACCAGGCTGGGAAGACTGAATCTGCAATAGGTAAGCAGCTTGGTTTGAAGAAATCAACTGTGGGAGCAATTATTAGGAAATGGAAGACATACAAGACCACTGATAATCTCCCTCGATCTGGGGCTCCACGCAAGATCTCACCCCGTGGGGTCAAAATGATCACAAGAACGGTGAGCAAAAATCCCAGAACCACACGGGGGGACCTAGTGAATGACCTGCAGAGAGCTGGGACCAAAGTAACAAAGCCTACCGTCAGTAACACACTACGCCGCCAGGGACTCAAATCCTGCATTGCCAGAAGTGTCCCCCTGCTTAAGCCAGTACATGTCCAGGCCCGTCTGAAGTTTGCTAGAGTGCATTTGGATGATCCAGAAGAGGATTGGGAGAATGTTATATGGTCAGATGAAACCAAAATATAACTTTTTCGTAAAAACTCAACTCGTCGTGTTTGGAGGACAAAGAATGCTGAGTTGCATCCAAAGAACACCATACCTACTGTGAAGCATGGGGGTGGAAACAACATGCTTTGGGGCTGTTTTTCTGCAAAGGGACCAGGACGACTGATCCGTGTAAAGGAAAGAATGAATGGGGCCATGTATCGTGAGATTTTGAGTGAAAACCTCCTTCCATCAGCAAGGGCATTGAAGATGAAACATGGCTGGGTCTTTCAGCATGACAATGATCCCAAACACACCTCTCGGGCAACGAAGGAGTGGCTTCGTAACAAGCATTTCAAGGTCCTGGAGTGGCCTAGCCAGTCTCCAGATCTCAACGCCATAGAAAATTTTTGGAGGGCGTTGAAAGTCCGTGTTGCCCAGCGACAGCCCCAAAACATCACTGCTCTAGAGGAGATCTGCATGGAGGAATGGGCCAAGATACCAGCAACAGTGTGTGAAAACCTTGTGAAGACTTACAGAAAACGTTTGACCTGTGTCATTGCCAACAAATGGTATATAACAAAGTATTGAGAAACTTTTGTTATTGACCAAATACTTATTTTCCACCATAATTTGCAAATAAATTCATAAAAAATCCTACAATGTGATTTTCTGGATTTTTTTTCCTCCTTTTGTCTGTCACAGTTGACGTGTACCTATGATGAAAATTACAGGCCTCTCTCATCTTTTTAAGTGGGAGAACTTGCACAATTGGTGGCTGACTAAATACTTTTTTGCCCCACTGTATGTATATACAGCATTCTATAATATACTACTGTATCTTAGTCCATGCTGCTCTGTCATTGCTTGTCCATATATGTATATATTCTTAAATTCCATTCTTTACTAGTTTTGTGTGTATATGTTGTGAAATTGTTAGATATTACTTGTTAGATATTACTGCACTGTCGGAGCTAGAAGCACAAGCATTTCGCTACACCCGCTATAACATCTGCTAAACACGTGTATGTGACAAATAACATTTGATTTGATTTGATGTAATTTATTGGCGGGCTGGAAGATCCACTCTTGTCTTTTCTATTCCGAGGTTATTTACTCCCAATATCAGATATTAAGATTATTTTCTATAATGCATGTAAACTAGGGTTGAGCTTAACGCATCTGACTAGTGATTATTTACCCGGGTTTCAACACCTGCTATAGTCACTATTTAATTGCTATTCCAAAAGCATCACAGGCCTAATATGAGATATATAGCTAACTAAAGTAATGAGTGACCATTTTAGAAAATCATGGGACATATAGTATTTGGTTGCATACTATTTTATGTCAATCATATTGCTGCTTGTAGCCTATAACTGATGCTTCGTTGTCTTATGCTGCCATCTATTGGAAATATTTAGAAATTAAAAGTTATTAATTCACGTACAGACATTGGTGAGGCAGATGAGAAATAAAGTGTATTAGATCAGTCTCAAACCTGCCCCACACCAATTGCTGGACTTTCACACAGAGGTTACTAGGTCACCCAATTCAAACCACATTTGAAAAATAAAACAAATGTGTCTTATTTATCAAGTGTTCTGTCTTGCAATTATACATATAATAAAATAACAACAAAATAATAAAAACGCTATTTAATACTATAATTGTATTTACTAAGATAATATTATTACTAAAATAGTTTCTAAAAGTGTTCTAGGCTACCCTAGCCTAAATTTAGGGGTTACGGCTAAAATAGGTTATAAGTAGGGTAAGATTTTCTGTATAGCACTTTGTGACATCTGCTGGTGTAAAAAGGGCTTTATAAACAGGGGTGCACATAACTGGTACGCAGGTACGCAAGCGCGACAAAAATTTAGGAATGCGTAATGCCACTTGTGTTACTACGCGCCTTTGCGTACTTGACCGATCTTCTCATCTAACCTTACACATGACATGTTGCTTGTCAACTACTGTCAGGGATGTCCAAAAAGCAACAGACATTAAGCAGCTTCTTTGGCGTTTCGCCACCTACAAAGAAACGCCAACTGGAGCCAGAGCCGAAGAAAATACTTTTTTCGGAAAAGCGGCTCCACGATGTGCAGTGGCTTGAAGCTAACGATGAGCGCACTGAAATGTGGTGCAAGATTTGCCGCTCAAATCCACATCTAGCAGACAAAACGGGTGCATTTTATAAAGGCTCAAAGAATTTCAACCATCCTTAATTTGACGAACATGAAAAGAACAAGGAGCACATGAATATGGCGCAAGCCATTGCTAAGCTAGCCGAGAAGAAATGTCCAGTTGCCCACTTGCCAGATGGCGAGACAAGCTGAATGAAGAACAGCGGCAAGCTCTGTTTAATATTTTTCTCCTCGCCTTCCATAAAGCTAAACACGCACGTCCCATGTCTTCCTATTCTGAGGATGTTCCTTTACTGAAGCGGCTAGGAGTAAATGTCGGAGGTGCATATCATTCACGTGAAGGGGGCACACGGATCATGCAGAGCATCGCTCACACCATCAGCGGGGAGTAACGAGCCAAGTTAAAGTCTGCTGAATTTTGGGGGCTGCTTTTTGATGGATCTGAGGACATCACAAAAACTGAGCAGGAAATCGTTTACATTGTGTCTGTGTCCAGCAACGGAGAGTTTACTTCGGACTTTATTGGACTGATTGAATTGGGTGCTGACCGAACCGCGCAGGCCATAACAGACGGACTTGTGAGACTTTTCCAGGACACAGGCTTGGATGACTGGACAACAAAGTTGGTCGCTGTGTGCACAGACGGGGCTGCTGTTAACGTAGGTATCTACAACGGCGTTGTGCCAAAACTCCGGCAACTTGCTGCGGTTGGAGACTCCCTTGTGCACATTCTGTGCACCACACACACACTGGAGAATTGCGCGAAATCAGCTGATCGCAACGTTCCTTATTGTGAGACATTTAATCGCTCTGTGGTCAAGCTGCTGCAGTTTTATTTACAAAAAGGTGGAGCAAAAAAAACTGCTGCACTGAATAAGCTATGTGAAGAAAATGGGATCTCCTTTGTGAAACTGGGTAAGTTTCATAATATCAGATGGTCTGCATGGAGGCATGAAACACTTAAAAATATCAAGACTATTGCCAGCCATTAAAATGCAACTGGTTACGAGCGATAACAGTGACTTGCAGCATTTCTGCACAGAGCGTTTTCAGTGCTTTCTGTCAAACATGCTTGACATTTGCAACATTTTGAAGACCACATTCATTAGGTTTCAGAAGGAAAAGCTGACCATTGGAGAATGTAAGGATGAACTCATGGTGGCCATTGGACAGTTCACACTTCTGCTTGATGGTGAAAGCCACAGGGCACACACTGTTTCCAATGCTGATGCTGACAGAGACAAGACACACTTACTCAGGGGGTTAATTGAAGAGTTTGAAATCAGATATGACTCCCTCAAGTCATGTGATCATTTCTTAGTATTTGATCCTTCAACATGGCCTCAGGAAATGCAAGACCTACACAGTTTTGGAAACACAACAGTTTGCAGCATTCTCAAGAAATATGAGGCCACCTTGCAACTTGACAAAGATACCACTGTGACAGAATGGATGCGCTTAAAGCAGGCAGGAAAACGCCTGGGAGCCTCTTCTGTGTATGACTTGGTCCAAATAGTAAGTACAAGTAACCCAGATGCTTACTCCAACATCAACAAGGTGGTTAAGATGTCTCTTACACTGCCTTTAAGCAGTGCAGCTTGTGAGAGGGGATTCTCACATCTCAACATAATAAAAACCAAGTACAGATTTCGTCTGTCACATGCTCGTCTCTCAGCCCTGATGCACATTCACCTGTCAAAGCAGACCACAGAGAAATTTGACCCAAAGCCTGCTGTTGACCCTGAGTAACTCACTGAAAAAGGTATGTGCACCCCTGTTTATAAATACATTTGATTGATTGTTAGGTTTATGGTTTATATGGCAAAAAACAGTATGGGTTTATGGCACTCTTCCTCCTCCTTGTGGCCGAATGTGGGTACTACATAATTCATTAATGACACTTGCTAGGCTCATAATCTGAGGTAGCAACTGCGTCAGATCTACAAATCCATTAGCTAGACCACCCGATTAGACAACAATCACCCCATTATACCCATTTGGTTTGCAACTCAGTGAACCTGCGCAGCATTCGCTCAATTTGATGCCTACGAACGAAGATTTCGATGCATATCAAATTACCCAGCAGCCTTTTAGAAACAACAAGTCCTCAAAGAAAATGTTATTTCTTAATTAAAAAATGTTTTCTGGCTGTTTAAATAGCCCACATTTTGAAAAAGAGGACAGGGACATGCGTTTTATTTAGATTGTACACTTTTTTCTTAAAACAAAATATGGTTAACCATGACCAGAAAATGTTTAATGTTTGATTGCTATGCGCCAGCCATCGCCTCTTAAACTGTGTCTCACCTCACTATTGGTGACCACAACATGTACTCAGATGAACAGTGTGCGCGCTCACCAAGTAGCTGTAACCTTGTTAATAATAAGTTACCTGAGGTAAACCTACAGGGTTAACGCTCACCAAGTAGCCTGAGCCGTGACCTTGTTAATAATAAGTTACCTGAGGTAAACCTACAGGGTTAACGCTCACCAAGTAGCCGTAACCTTGTTAATAATAAGTTACCTGAGGTAAACCTACAGGGTTAACGCTCACCAAGTAGCTGTAACCTTATTAATAATAAGTTACCTGAGATAAACCTACAGGGTTAACGCTCACCAAGTAGCCATAACCTTGTTAATAATAAGTTACCTGAGGTAAACCTACAGTAGAACTAATAGGAGCTGGTAAGGTGAAAAATGCCCTAAATTAAGGCCTGTTTTTTCGCGATTACTTCATAACCAGGGACAGAAGGTAATATTATGAAACTGGGCTCCATGGCGGATGCAATGAACTAATTTTATCAGAAATAAACGTTGTAAAAAATGTAACTTGAGGCGCCCCGAAAATAATATTCAAAAGTTCAGTCCTTGGACACAGAGGGGTTAAACACTAAAGTTACCGTCCATCTAGTGAAGAGAGGAGAACCGGACAGAGGGAGCGTAGGCCAGCATCCGTCAACGAGAGAGGGAGAAGCCCTCCACGGTATTTAACAGGTGGAAGAAACAACCCGGGAGCTCCATCGGTCCACAAGAAATGCAGGCAGCCGGTGATGATGTAGTGGTAGCTAGGATAACTAGGATGCTGCTGGTAGAGTAGCTAGCTTAGCTAGCTGTACCGACTAGCTTGGCTAGCTAGCAGGTCATTCGTCTGTCCCTCGAGGATGATGACGAATCCGGTGAACCACACAATTAAACAAGGATAGCGAGTGAAAAGGATCTGGCTACACTCATACTGTCACTGACCATTACGCAAAAAAGCAAATTGAACAATAAACTTCGGTGTCTCAACACTGTAACGAACTCCGTTGTTGTTCCCCAACATCACCTCAGACCACTCTGCGCGTAACTGGACAATATGTTTGGCGCCAAACCGTACGTGGACGCGGACAGTTTCAGAACGCGGACATGAGCAGAGCCACACAATAAACTAAACCAGGTCTTTAAAGTCAGGTACATTAGTAATATTCATTTTTTATTATGTAAAACAAAAATTAATCATTTTTTAAAACAATATTTTGAGATCTGGGCCCGTATCCACAAAGAGTCTCAGAGTAGAAAATTGGTCCTCTCTCTCCCAGACAGACTCATTTTAGACCACTAACCCCTAAACAGAGATACAGCATGTTGGTTGTGGTTAACACAGTGACAACTAATTCTTGAATGTACATCTGCCTCACTCTCAGAGAAATAAGTAGTACTGCTAGGTTGTACACAGTCAAATGTAACAAATCACAAAAAAAATTATAAAGAACTGTACACATGATACATTTGTAACATCAATATTAAAAATTGTTTAAAAAAATAAATCCAGTAATATGAGATCTGTATGTAAAACATTTAGCAGATGTTTTTGTCCAGGGCCTGGTATCCCAAAAGCACCTTAAGGCTAAGTTCATCATTAGAACCTTCGTAGGTGCATTGTTAAATCTCTGAGCTGTTTCCCAAAACCATCGTTATTAACGTTGCACTTGAAAACGCTCATATTCTAACTCCTGCCTCAGACCACTTGTAGAACAGCCAAGTGCTTCGTTAGATGCTTTTTTGCCCTCCCGCGTCACTTTATACACAGAAGATCTCCGCTAAACATAGAATCACATGGTTTATCCATCTCTCTGTGACCTCCGATAAATTCAGAACAAAGTTGACTACAAATACAAAGTTGCCAATGTCTTTGTAATTGATTCAAACAAGGGACATATAAAATGATGCTTAGTTCATATTGAATTTATTTAACTAATTTTGAGGTAGGAAGTGCTTCTGTTACCAAGTAACCTGCTGGAATAGGCTACTGAGAATGGGGTCATAATTTCAATCAATGAATCAAATATTAATAATATGGATATGAACTGATTAGGAAAATGCTTGTCAACAACAGCCAGGTAATTTCTTTTTTTACCTGTTGCCTTCTCTCTCTCTCTCTCTCTCTCTCTCTCTCTCTCTCTCTCTCTCTCTCTCTCTCTCTCACACACACACACACACACCTGCTGTCTCAACCTCTGAATGATCGACTATGAAAAGGCAACTGAAATTTACTCCTGATTGCAACCTCTATAACCACTGTGATTATTATTTTACCCTGCTGGTCATCTATGAACATTTGAACATCTTGAAGAACGATCTGGCCTTAATGGCCATGTACTGTTATAATCTCCCCCCAGCACAGCCAGAAGAGGACTGGCCACCCCTCAGAGCCTGGTTCCTCTCTAGGTTTCTTCCTAGGTTCCTGCCTTTCTAGGGTGTTTTTCCTAGCCACCGTGCTTCTGCATCTGCATTGCTTGCTCTTTGTGGTTTTAGACTGGGTTTCTATATAAGCACTTGCTGATGTCGAAAATGTCTTCTGGGAACGCATATGAAGCAGACCAGGCCAGGGTTTGGGGTTTGAGAAGTCAATGAGAGATAACAATCACTTCCTTAGTTGTTCATTTTGAAAATGTTCTGTCTTAAGTAGTTTAACAAACTGACACATTTTCATGTTGGTCAAAAGCAACTTCATATCGAAGGAGTGACTTTGATTTGACGGCCTGCACATGTGCAGTTCGGCACAAGACGACCATTAGACCCAATGACGTATTTCTGAGCATGAGCTTCAAATCAAATCAAATTGTATTTCTCACATGCGCCGAATACAACAGTGGTACACTTTACCGTGAAATGCTTACTTAAGAGCCCTTTCCCAACAATGCAGAGTTAAAAAGTAAAAAAAAATTCGCTAAATAAAAAAAGGAAATAGTAACATAATAAAATAACAATAATGTGGCTATAAGGAGTACCAAGTCAATGTGCAGGGGTACCAGGAAGTTGAGGTAATTGAGGTAATATGTACATGTAGGTAGGGGTAAAAGTGACTAGGCAATCAGGATAGAGATTACATCTCCTCATCCAGGGAGTGCACACACACACACACGCACACACACACACACACACACACACACACACATACACACACACACACACACACACACACACACACACACACACACACACACACACACACACACACACACACACTCACACACACTCACACACAAGGAGGGAATGTTGTGTTAGTTTAATATTGTTTTAGGACTATGAAAATGGAAAAAAGGATTAGCCTATGGATTATGAAAATAACAAAAAGAAATGGTAAAATGGGAGAGGAGAAATGACTAGAGACAGTGTTGTTTAACTCACTGACCATGACCCATGACTTCTTCTTACCTTTGTTCAGTAGAAAAGTCTCCCTCTCTAAACCGTATAGGTTGTTCAATAGACCGGTCACTCTTCATGGACACACAGCTGGGTACAGGGGAGGCTGGTCTCTCCTGCTTGATTGGACTTCAACACAACAGAGACAAACATTATTTATCTCATTGTTTAAAATCGCTTGATGGTTTATTTCAGAGAGACAAATAATGTAGTTTTCTTTGCCAAATGCTATATATCTGTCTCACTCTCAGAGAAATAAGTAGTACTACTAGGTTTTACACAGTAATAAAATATATCTGCCTCACTCTCAGAGAAATAAGTAGTACTGCTAGGTTTTACACAGTCAAATGTAACAAATAACTACATTTTTAATAAACATTTGTACAAATGTACAAAATTCAATACAGTAATATGAGATCTGTACGTAAAACATTTACATTTTCGTCATTTAGCAGATGTTCTTATCCAGGGTCTCACAAAAGCATCTTAAGGCTAAGTTCATCATTATAATCTATCTAGTTTATTGATAGAACCTTCGTAGGAGCATTGTTAAATCTCTGAGCTGTTTCCCAAAACCATCGTTATTAACGTTGCACTTGAAAACGCTCATATTCTAACACCTGCCTCAGACCACTTGTAGAACAGCCAAGTGCGTCGTTAGATGCTTTTTTGCCCTCCCGCGTCACTTTATACACAGAAGATCTCCGCTAAACATAAAATCACATGGTTTATCCATCTCTTTTTGACCACCGATAAATTCAGAACAATGTTGACTACAAATACAAAGTTGCCAATGTCTTTGCAATTGATTCAAACAAGGGACGTATAAAAATTTGCTTCAAATGAAAACCGAGATGACTGCATTAAAATATGTAGCTCAGTTGATTGAGCATGACGTTTGCAACGCCAGGGTTGTGGGTTCAATTCCCACAGGGGGCCAGTAAAAAAAAATATATATATATATAAAAGAATAATGTATGCACTCACTAACTGTAAGTCGCTCTGGATAAGAGCGTCTGCTAAATGACTAAAATGTAATGTAAATTGAAATTGAAATATATTCCATGTTCAATATATTTTGCTACTTGTAGGCTACTGTCTGTAATTTGTCTCAATATATTTCATGATGTGTAGCCTAACATGTGCCCAATGATGTGCCGAATCTGTGATTTAGTACATTTTTATTGTGTAAGCATTAGAATAAACTACCTCAATATTTGCAGCCGTAGGTAGTAATATCTTTCTAGAAGCTGTTCCGTGGTCAGTATTGTGAAATAATTATAACGTTAAGGAATGATTTTAATGGAGAAAACTGATCCGAGAGCAGCAGTCCCCTTCTTTCCATCCTATCAGTATCGATACATGCTCCACCGGACGTGACTGATCCAGTTTCTGCTGGTCTGCCTGCGGATATGGAACTCTGACCTGTTCACCGGACGTGTGACCTTGTCCCAAACCTGCTGTTTTGACCCTCTCTCTCTCTCCCTCTCCTTCTCTCTCCCTACCACACCTGCTGTCTCGACCTCTGAATGCTCGGCTATGAAAAGCCAAATGACATTTACTCCTGAGTTGCTGACGTGTTGCACCCTCTATAACCACAGTGATTATTATTTGACCCTGCTGGTCATCTATGCACATTTGAAAATCTTGAAGAACGATCTGTACTTAATGGCCATATCCTCTTATAATCTCCCCCAGCACAGTCAGAAGAGGACTGGCCACCCCTCAGAGCCTGGTTCCTCTCTAGGTTTCTTCCTAGGTTCCTGCCTTTCTAGGGAGTTTTTCCTAGCCACCGTGCTTCTACATCTGCATTGCTTGCTCTTTGTGGTTTTAGACTGGGTTTCTATATAAGCACTTTGTGACAACTGCTGATGTACAAAATGTCTTCTGGGAACACATATGAAGCAGACCAGGCCAGGGTTTGGGGTTTGAGAAGTCAATGAGAGATAAAAATCACTTCCTTAGTTGTTCATTTTGAAAATGTTCTGTCTTAAGTAGTTTAACAAACTGACACATTTTCATGTTAGTCAAAAACAACTTTATATCGAAGGAGTGTCTTTGATTTGACGGCCTGTACATGTGCAGTTCGGCACAATACGACCATTAGACCCAATGACGTATTTCTGCGCATGAGCTTCAAATCAAATCAAATTGTATTTCTCACATGTGCCGAATACAACAGTGGTACACTTTACCGTGAAATGCTTACTTAAGAGCCCTTTCCCAACAATGCAGAGTTAAAAAGTAACAAAAATTCGCTAAGTAAAAAAAGGAAATAGTAACATAATAAAATAACAATAATGTGGCTATAAGGAGTACCGAGTCAATGTGCAGGGGTACCAGGAAGTTGAGGTAATTGAGGTAATATGTACATGTAGGTAGGGGTAAAAGTGACTAGGCAATCAGGATAGAGATTACATCTCCTCATCCAGGGATTAGCCTATGGATTATGAAAACAACAAAAAGAAGTGGTAAAATGGGAGAGGAGAAATGACTAGAGACAGTGTTGTTTAACTCTCTGACCATGACGCATGAGTTCTTCTTACCTTTGTTCACTAGAAAAGTCTCCCTCTCTAAACCGTATAGGTTGTTCAATAGACCGGTCACTCTTCATGGACACACAGCTGGGTACAGGGGAGGCTGGTCTCTCCTGCTTGATTGGGCTTCAACACAACAGACAAACATTATGTCTCTCATCTACTCTGAGCTCAGATGGGGAAACATAACAAGAGTTTCATTATAAAACACTATATATCCATATTCAGAAATGTTCGTCAATTAGCTTTTATTGTTTAAAGAAATTATGAAAGAGATTGGTGTATTTTTTCAGTAGCTAATCATGGTATGGGGTTGTTCAATGACAGACATGTATTTGTTTAAAATCTATCACTTGATGGTTTCATTTCAGAGAGACAAATAATCATGTTTTTATTGCAAAATGCTACATATCTGCCTCACTCTCAAGAGAAATAAGTAGTACTGCTAGGTTTTACACAGTAATAATAAATATATCTGCCTCACTCTCAGAGAAATAAGTAGTACTGCTAGGATTACACAGTAATAATATATATATCTGCCTAACTCTCAGAGAAATAAGTAGTACTGCTAGGTTTTACACAGTAATAATATATATCTGCCTCACTCAGAGAAATAAGTAGTACTGCTAGGTTTTACACAGTCAAATGTGACCGACCGGCTCGAACTTATATAGCAACATTTGAAATTGTGTTTTTTACATTGGATAAAAGTAGAGACTCAGCTAGAAAAAGGTATATCATACACTACAGTTGAGGAACAATGGGAAAGTAAATCTGCTTTGAAAGATGATAAACTTGTAACCTCAATTTTGAGAAAATGGTCTTTGAATGTTTTGGTTCACCTACTGGAGAGCTCTTCTTTATCTACAGTGGCCGATAATGTCACTCATCTAAATAAATAGTTCTTTTTTTAATATATATAGTTAACTAAATGTATGGTGTTTTTGGTTTATGTCAGTTTCATTGTTTGTTATGCTATAAATGGTTATTTTATGGTTGTAAGTGGTAAAATTAACCAATTAATTAATTACTACTTTAGTAAGGATATACTTTATTCAGTACTACTGCAGTTGCTAAATAATTCCTATAGATGGCAGTTTAAGACCATGAATGACATTTCAGAAGGTTAGTTTAGTTTTCTCCCTGGATACACCACCACTCCCCCCTCACAGGAAAACTCCTGCACATGCTTTTTACTGTCCCTTTCCACACTGCTAACGCAAGAGGAACGACTGAAAAAGCATTTAACAGATTACTGTGAAATAATATAATGATGATTCATGTTTATTATTACCTGTTTTATGCTCATGTTTTGAAATTATACTTGATTACTATAACGATTATCAATAAGCCTGAACATTAATTTAGTCACCTCTGGTTGAGAAAAACGTATTTTCCTGGTACATTCATTGTCAGATTCATCAACCAGCAGTGAGCACTGCCTTCTAGCACAAGCGAGGGGCATGTTGAGGTACATTTGCTACCCGGGAGGGTTGCATGATGTAATTTATTGGTGGGCTGGAAGACGCACTCTTGTCTTATCTATTCCGAGGTTGTTTAATCGCAATATTAGATATTTAAAAATGCACGTATATTAGGGTTGAGGTTGGAGCATCTGACCAGTGATTATTTACCAGGGGTTCAACACCTGCTATAGTCACTATTTAATTGCTCTCCCAAAAGCATCACAGGCCTAATACGATATATATAGCTAACTAAAGTAATGAGTGAACATTTTAGAAAATCATGGGACATATAGTATTTGGTTGCATGCTATTTTATGTAAATCATATTGCTGCTTGTAGCCTATAACTGATGCTTCCTGGTCATATGCTGCCATCTATTGGAAATATTTATCAATTAAAAGTTATTAATTCACGTACAGACATTGGTGAGGCAGCTGAGAAATAAAGTGTATTAGATCAGTCTCAAACCTGCCCCACGCCAATTGCTGTACTTTCACACAGAGGTTACTAGGTCACCCAATTCAAACCACATTTGAAAAATAAAACAAATGTGTCTTATTTATCAAGTGTTCTGTCTTGCTATTATACATATAATAAAATAACAACAAAATAATCAAAATGCTATTTAATACTATAATTGTATTTACTAAGATAATATTATTACTAAAATAGTTTCTAAAAGTGTTCTAGGCTACCCTACCCTAGAATTAGGGGTTAGGGTTACGGCTAAAATAGGTTATAAGTAGGGTAAGAGTTTCTGTATAGCACTTTGTGACATCTGCTGGTGTAAAAAGGGCTTTATAAAGACATTTGATTGATTGTTGGGTTTAGGGTTTATATGGCAAAAAACAGTATGGGTTTATGGCACTCTTGCTCCTCCTTGTGGCCGTATGTGGGTACTACATAACTCATTCATGACACTTGCTAGGCTCATAATCTGAGTTCTGATCTACAAATCCATTAGCTAGACCACCCGATTAGACAACAATCACCCCATTATATCCATTTGGTTTGCAACTCAGTGAACCTGCGCAGCATTCGCTCAATTTGATGCCTACAAACAAAGATGTCGATGCATATCAAATTACCCAGCAGCCATATAGAAACAACAAGTCGTCGAAAAAATTGTTATTTCTTAATTACAAAATGTCTTCTGGCTGTTTAAATCGGCCACATCTTGGAAAAGAGGACAGGGACATGCATTTTGTTTAGATTGTACACTTTTTTCTTAAAACAAATATGGTTAACCATGATCAGAAAATGTTTAATGTTTGATGGCTATCCGCCAGCCATCGCCGGGTGTATGGTTCACCACAACGTGTAATCAGGTGAACAGTGAGTGCGCTCACCAAGTAGCTGTAACCTTGTTAATAATAAGTTACCTGAGGTAAACCTACAGGGTTAATGCTCACCAAGTAGCCGTAACCTTGTTAATAATAAGTTACCTGAGGTAAACCTACAGGGTTAACGCTCACCAAGTAGCCGTAACCTTGTTAATAATAAGTTACCTGAGGTAAAACTACAGGGTTAATGCTCACCAAGTAGCCGTAACCTTGTTAATAATAAGTTACCTGAGATAAACCTACAGGGTTAATGCAGGCAGGTCTCATTGATAACAATAGTGAAGCTGGCATTGTGACGCAGAACAATGGGCTGGGAATAGAACGTTCTGAAGGCGAGTCGGTGTCACGGAGCTCAATAGAACTAATAGGAGCTGGTAGGGTGAAAAATGCCCAAACATAAGGCTTGTTTTTTCGCAATTACTTCATAACCAGGGACAGAAGGTAATATTATGAAACTGGGCTCCATGGCGGATGCAATTAACTAGTTTTATCAGAAATAAACGTTGTAAAAAATGTCACTTGAGGCGCCCCGAAAATAATATTGAAAAGTTCAGTCCTTGGAGAACCGGACAGAGGGAGCGTAGGCCAGCATCCGTGAACGAGAGAGGGAGAAGCCCTCCACGGTATTTAACAGGTGGAAGAAACAACCAGGGAGCTTCTTCAGTCCACAAGAAATGCAGGCAGCCGGTGATGATGTAGTGGTAGCTAGGATAACTAGGATGCTGCTGGTAGAGTAGCTAGCTTAGCTAGCTGTACCGACTAGCTTGGCTAACTAGCAGGTCGTTCGTCTGTCCCTCGAGGATGATGACGAATCCGGTGAACCACACAATTAAACAAGAATAGCAAGTGAAAATGATCTGGCTACTTTCATACTGTCACTGACCATTACACAAAAAAGCAAATTGAACAATAAACTTCGGTGTCTCAACACTGTAACGAACTCTGTCGTTGTTCCCCAAGATCACCTCAGACCACTCTGCGCGTAACTGGACAATATGCTTGGCGCCAAACCGTACGTGGACGCGGACAGTTCTGTACGGGGACGCGGACAGTTCCAGAACGCGGACATGAGCAGAGCCACACAATAAACTAAACCCAGTCTTTAAAGTCGGGTACATTAGTAATATAAATTTTTTATTATGTAAAACTAAAATGATTAGTTTTTTAAAACAATATTTTGAGATCTGGGCCCATATCAAAAAAGCGGCACATAGTAGAAAATGTGTCTTATAAGTGTTGAGAATAAAGCCGTTTTAGTCCTACTCTTATGGGTATAAATTAAAGCTATGCATGAAGCCTCTTTATTCATAAGTTTCCCACCTAGTTGGCAGATATTTAGGACACCTCATGAGCTGTACTAACCAGTTAAGAGGTACCAGCAGGTGTCTTGAAAATTGAAACATGCAGCGAGTCAGTGGTCCCTGTGCAACATGTAATTGCTTTGGAGCAGTGCCGACCTGTCATTCAGATTTACAGTAAGTGCATTCATCTCATTTCAGCTAAACAATGGATATATAGCGTTTTGCAATAATACTAATAATAATTATACACATCTAAAATCTATTAATTAAACATCTGAGAACAGTAATATTGAAGGTACCCATAAGCAACCATTTCGTATTAAATAACATGTGAAAAATTGTGGAAATAGCATTTAGGAAATACATTCTTAATAATTATTTTACAAAATTGTCATTTCACCTCTTATCTTTGGTGTCATGTTCCCCAGAGAGACTCATTTCAGAGGCAGGGCCCCCCTCCTCTCTCTCCCCAGAGAGACTCATTTTAGAGGCAGGGCCCCCCTCCTCTCTCTCCCCAGAGAGACTCATTTTAGAGAACTGACCCCTAAACAGAGATCCAACATGTTGGTTGTAGTTAACACAGTAATTATTGAATGTGAATTGTTATCATTTATTAATTATCTCTTACAAAACATTTACTAACAGACATATCGAAACAGTCAGGTGATTTAATGCAATCACATGAATATCTCTTCTCCATGGTAACTGTCAATAATAATAATAAGTCACTGTTTGTTAAGGTAGTTATAGACAGTGCAGCAACACAAGGCCATGTCTCACACTTATTTGTATTCATTAAAAGTTGCCATTTATTATCTTTGAATCTGTTATTTTCTAAACGTATCTGAGAATGTAGACAGAAGGGCTAAAACAGGCCTGATTGATTGGGGGGGGGGGGGATCAGTGATCTATACAGAAAGGTTTTTTGCAACAATTAAGAGATTTTATATTATTTAAAGTAGGCTAGGTTATAATGTATAACAGTTTTTTTGTTGTTGCGTAAAGCAGATCAAGGTCTATACCTCAGCAAGTGGCGACCCGTCATTCAGGGCAGGTGGCCTTTCCTGTTTTGCATGTTATTGTGGCATTAATACATGTCACATATCAGTTTGCTAACAATGTAAAAAATATATACACTACCGGTCAAAAGTTTTAGAACACATACTCATTCAAGGGTTTTTCTTTATTTTTTACTATTTTCTACATTGTAGAATAATAGTGAAGACATCAAAACTATGAAATAACACATATGGTATCATGTAGTAACCAAAAAAGTGTTAAACAAATCAAAATATATTTTATATTTGAGATTCTTCAAATAGCCACCCTTTTTCCTTGATGACAGCTTTGCACACTCTTGGCATTCTCTCAACCAGCGACCCGTCATTAAGGGCAGGTGGCCTTTGCTGTTTTGCATGTTATTTTGGCATTAATACGTGTCACATATCAGTTTGCAAAAAATACAAAAAAATATATATAATTCAATTCAAGCCCCTTCGGTGCTGCCATAGAGTTACATTAGAAGTGCCCATCCAAGAAGGTCATTGGCCACAGATAAAATGACGTCAAATCACATTATATCTACAGTAGCTTTGATTGGACTGATCATGTCAACATCATACTTTCAAAATCTTAGCTAGCAGTCATCATCATGAATCAAGTCGACAATCTACAGGCAAATCCTTTTTAATCCTTGTCATATGAAGAAAAATAATAAGAGAAATGATAGGACAGCTGATGGGACTCTGCTGTTGGGACTCTGCTGTTGGGACTCTGCTGTTGGGACTCTGCTGTTGGGCCTCTGCTGTTGGGCCAGCTTTATGTAGGCCCTAACAGTTTGTGGGCACCGTTTGTCACCGTTATAGTGCAATAAATGTATTGTTTAGTGTTGTGTTGTGGAGTGGCTTTGCTGGCATGCATCCCCCTTTATATATGTTTTGCCCCACCAAGATTGACATGCTAAAATCACCACTGACCTCAGCTATAGCCTAGATGACCAGCCTAAACCTGTTCAGATCAGTTCCCATAACGTTATAACAGTAACAGTAGCAGGAGCCTAGTCCTGATACAGATGGAGGTCTATACCTCAGCTATAGCCTACATATCCTAGATGACCAGCCTAAACCTGTTCAGATCAGTTCCCATAACGTTATAGACCTAACAGTAGCAGGACAGAGCTTGTAGCCTAGCCATGGTATTTTACACACCATTTCAAACGGAGACCATCAGGTTTGTCAGCATGATATGTGATCATAGCTCAAACCTACTCTGACTATTGAATGTCTGAAGTCGACCTAACCTTATAATAGTTTGTAGTTTAGCCTAGACCTATGAGAGTCTGCCCGTCTTTCCTACATATCAACACATTTATCCGACTTCTAATGTTACAGAGAAATGTGTCCCACAGTTTCAACAGCCATTGTGTAACTGCGTAGGCTACACACTTACTTTCACGTTCATATGAGGAAATCACATAACTTCTTACAGTCGCTGGTGCAGCCGCCTGTTCTCTTGCAGATGAAGTAGCTTTTATAGGCGACTCATTCAACCAGCCTAAACAACAGTAAATAAAAGATGTCAAATGGTCAAAAGTCAATCCTGATATAGCCATGTACATCAAAGAGAGGTGTATTGCTACAGATGTAGGATCTTAATTTGAGCCAGTTTGCTACAGCAGGAAAATAATCCTGTAGCAACAGGACATTTGAATGTAGCTCAGTTGGTAGAGCATAGCATTTGCAACGCCAGGGTTGTGGGTTCGATTCCAGTATAAAAAATGAAAATGTATGTAAGTCGCTCTGGATAAGAGCGTCTGCTAAATGACTAAAATGTAAAAAATCACCATGTAGAATTATGTGTACAGATGTAGGATCTTAATTTGATCACCCCCCACAGCAGAATAACTTTCCCTCAACGCAGTAAATGTAAAACTTGTAGTGTATTTGAGGTTTTAAAAGGCTTCTGAAGTTTGTAATTTCCACTTAGAAATGGCAGACTTCAGTTTCCCTTACTAAAAATGTATCAACCGCTACAAAAATGTCCATTCACCTTTTCAGTCACCTCCTCCTTGTGTGAAGGACAAGTAAATAAACAGGTTAATGTCAAGCTCTGCATGTTTTTTGGAATGTCTCATGCAATGTAGGCTTACATTGAACACCACACATTGGCTGCTACTGTAGGCTGAATGGTAGAACAGCTATTTCCATGTTAAATGTTATTGGAGGCCTTTTTTACATTATGATCAAATAGCCTACTTGGTCTCTGTTAAAACTGTAACTTAAAGTGGGTACAGCCTCAGTGTTCACAGTAAACTCACGCCGGAAAGTTGCACAGATCGCTACACTATAGTAGAACTATGATACAATTACATTTATCAAAGGAAATGGGAAATGTAGAACTAGGATGAATGAATATTGATGTATTGAATTCACAGGAGGTTGGTGGCACCTTAATTGGGGAGGACGGGCTTGTGGTAATGGCTGGAGCGGAATAGGTGGAATGGTATCATTAATATTAGCCGTCCTCCCCTCAGCAACCTCCACTAGATTGAATTTGACTTGCCCACGTCCAGTTAGCGCCATTTTGTATGATTAAACTGTCAAGTCATTATATATTTTCCGTTCTGCTGAGAGAGCACCTTCCTGATGACTAGCGCTCTGTATATTCTAATGGATGAGGCCTTTGCTGGAATGTGAAGCTAACTGAAGCTAGCTTTAGAAAACCAGTATATCTTAGGGGTGTAACGATTCGTTTTAACAACGATTCGATTTGTATCACGATTCGTGGTTGTCGATACGATTCAAGGACGATATTGGTTCATTTAGAACGATACGATCCGAAACGATTCAGTGACTTGAAATCGATTCAGTAACATTTTAGCCAAAAATTTAACCAGTGTGACTGAAATAAATACCTGGTAACCAGTTGCATTTTAATGGCTGGCAATAGTCTTGATATTTTTAACAGTGTTTCATGCCTCCATGCAGACCATCTGGTATTATGAAACTTACCCATACCTACGTTGACAGCAGCCCCGTCTGTGCAACTTTGTTGTCCAGTCATCCAAGCCTGTGTCCTGGAAAAGTCTCACAAGTCCGTCTGTTATGGCCTGTGCGGTTCGGTCAGCACCCAATTCAATCAGTCCAATAAAGTCCGAAGTAAACTCTCCGTTGCTGGACACAGACACAATGTAAACTATTTCCTGCTCAGTTTTTGTGATGTCCTCAGATCCATCAAAAAGCATTCAGTAAAGGAACATCCTCAGAATAGGAAGACATGGGACGTGCGTGTTTAGCTTTATGGAAAGAGAAAAATATTAAACAGAGCTTGCCGCTGTTCTTCATTCAGCTTGTCTCGTTATCTGGCAAGTGGGCGACTGGACATTTATTCTCGGCTAGCTTTTAGCAATGGCTTGCGCCACATTCGTGTGCTCCTTGCTCTTTTCATGTTGGTCAAATAAAGGATGGTTGAAATTCTTTGAGCCTTTATAAAATGCACCTGTTTTGTCTGCTAGATGTGGATTTGAGCGGCAAATCTTGCACCACATTTCAGTGCGCTCATCGTTAGCTTCAAGCCACTGCACATCTTGGAGCCACTTTTCCGAAAAAAGTATTTTCTTCGGCTCTGGCTCCAGTTGGCGTTTCTTTGTAGGTGGCGAAACGCCAAAGAAGCTGCTTAATGTCTGTTGCTTTTTGGACATCCCTGACAGTAGTTGACAAGCAACATGTCATGTGTAAGGTTAGATGAGAAGATCGGTCAAGTACGCAAAGGCGCGTAGTAACACAAGTGGCATTACGCATTCCTGATTTTTGTCGCGCTTGCGTATCTGCGTACCAGTTATGTGCACCCCTGCATATGAAGTCTGACGTGCTTAAATCCAATGGGTTATTTCCTAGTATCGATACAATCGATTTATTACATTTTAAAACGATGTTAGATCGATATATGTTGTCCAAAAGGCCAACTCGCCGAGCACAGATCGATGTAGTTGGATCATATATATAAATCGATACATCGATGTAGTAGATGGATCGTTACACCCCTAGTATATCTAGCTAGCATCATAGTACACCCCTCAGGCTAAGTTCAGGTTACAGCATCAGGCAGACATCAACAGCCGAGTTGTAGGCTACTACCTGGGTCGTGTTCATTAGTTTACACCACAGCCAACAGTTTTGCAACAATGCATAAACAGTTTGCTCCAAACACTGTACAAGGTGACCTAAACAGTTTCTGTTGCCAAATGTTTTGCTACGGTGGGCACTAATGAATAAACACAACCTGTTTTGAGGAAGTGTAAGTTGTTGTTAGTCTTTCCACAATATTCATTTGTCTCTCTTTCACACAACATACCTTCCTGAGTGAAAAGCGTTAACAGTAGATTAGAAAGAGAAAATGTTGTTGCTTGTTGTGTTTTAAGCCTGTTTTGAGAAGACAAGTGATAGACCTATGATACAGTAGGAGATCACCCTGGGGAACACAGTCTATAGGTCTATGATACAGTAGGAGAGAACCCTAGGGAACACAGTCTATAGGTCTATGATACAGTAGGAGAACACCCTGGGGAACACAGTCTATAGGTCTATGATACAGTAGGAGATCACCCTGGGGAACACAGTCTATAGGTCTATGATACAGTAGGAGATCACCCTGGGGAACACAGTCTATAGGTCTATGATACAGTAGGAGATCACCCTAGGGAACACAGTCTATAGGTCTATGATACAGTAGGAGATCACCCTGGGGAACACAGTCTATAGGTCTATGATACAGTAGGAGATCACCCTGGGGAACATAGTCTATAGGTCTATGATACAGTAGGAGATCACCCTGGGGAACACAGTCTATAGGTCTATGATACAGTAGGAGATCACCCTGGGGAACACAGTCTATAGGTCTATGATACAGTAGGAGATCACCCTGGGGAACACAGGTGGGCACTGAACGAATTCACCCCCCCTCCGCATCGAATTTACTTCAAATACATTTTAAGGAGAGTAGGCCAATTATAACACTCTGTCTACCAAAAATATTAACTATATGAATACACAACAATATCATCAACTATATGAATACACATAACAATATCATCAACTATATGAATACACATAACAATATCATCAACTATATTAATACACATAACAATATCATCAACTATATTTATACACATAACAATATCATCAACTATATTAATACACATAACAACATCATCAACTATATGAATACACATAACAATATCATCAACTGTATTAATATCATAACAATATCATCAACTATATTAATACACATAACAATATCATCAACTATATTAATACACATAACAATATCATCAACTATATTAATACACATAACAATATCATCAACTATATGAATACACATAACAATATCATCAACTATATGAATACACATAACAATATCATCAACTATATTAATACACATAACAATATCATCAACTATATTTATACACATAACAATATCATCAACTATATTAATACACATAACAACATCATCAACTATATGAATACACATAACAATATCATCAACTGTATTAATATCATAACAATATCATTAACTATATTAATATCATAACAATATCATCAACTATATGAATACACATAACAATATCATCAACTATATTAATACACATAACAATCATCATCTTACCTTTTATTTCTCTCAACAGAAACAGAGTCTAGAATGATCATTCGGTCACTGAAAGTTACTGCTGAACACATTTACATATCATACATTTGCATATCAGGTTCTACCTGTTAAATAATGTTTGAACCATTATCCAATACATAGCCTACTGCATATTACACACGGCAGAAAAACATTAAAAACAGAAAAAGGATTGAAGATGTCTTCGGTACATAATTGGTCTAGCCTTGACTCCAAAATTAAAAAAAGTATAGTAATGGCCTTTGAGTGATGACTGTATTATTATACATACTGGATGGACTGGTTACCTTATGTTACACTCCACACTTCCTATCCATGAGTCTGGGAGAGAACGTATAGGCCTAGGCGATGCTGTTGGTTCATTGATTGTGCAGGGCAGCTTACAGAGTTAGCCTTCCGGTTTACAGAATTAGATTTTAATATAGTCTAGTAATAGGAAGAAAACAAATATGTTCATAATTAATAGGATGACATATTACTTTTAGCTACAGAATATCTCACCACCGTGGGTTTCCATCTCCTCCCCTCTATCCTTCATTAATTTTTCGAGCGCACAGAGAGATGGGCTGTCAACAGTTTAGTGAAATGTGTTTCCTTGTGAAAACATGTTACTATTGATGATCCAAAACAGATTCCACCTGGTTTCCCAAATGAAGCACTGGGTAGCTGCAGGAACAGGGTTGGAGAGCCCATGGCATACAGAGTTTGGGCGGAATATCACCTGTCCCGCAGCGAGAGGCTGCATGCTCCCCAAACAGTGGTGGGGTTTTGGAGTGAAATAACCAGAGTATACACAGCATATGATTGAAAAACTAAAAACGAACAGGCAGGAAAGCAGCCTCCATTCACTAGTCGAGCTGTTCCCCTGACCCTGTTCATGCCCATTTGATAATCGAACATTATAAATCGAAACCAATTGTAAAATATTAAGGCCAGGCACCACAGGCATAAATTTTGATTTTGCTTCCATCTGTCAATGTTCAGATTTTGGGATATTTCGGAACTATAACTTCCATACTTTCATAAAATGTACAATTACATCGGCAATAATGTATATAAATACTTGATTTGTATCATTTTAACCCAACTCCGTCAACTACACCTAGCATAAATGTCGTTTTTGTTAGCATGTTTCATGTAGAACTTCAACAGCTATTTTTCAAACTCTCCATGTTGAATCATATATAATTCAACAGCTATTTTTCAAACTCTCCATGTTGAATCATATATAATTCAACAGCTTGTTTTCCGGAGCAGATCGTTACTAGTCCATACATGGCTATATCCTTTGTGACGTAGGGCTGAAAGAGGAGCCATTTACTGACATCCGATTGGTTACTGACAATTAATGGCACTTTCCGGCAACCTGATTGGTTAAAATGCCTCATGTGCCGCACAGCACTTCCTTGTTTGAAAATATCTCCCACGTAAAGAGAGACAAAATGAGAAAATCTCGAAGAATATACCTACAGTATGTGAATTAAAATAGGCGATCTCAGTTAGCCAATGCGAGAAAAGCAGTGAATGAAAGAAAACATGAGCCTGATCAGCCGATCCAGGCAGTGGCAGTACAGGTAGAGGAGGAAAAGGAGGAGGCCGGCAGCAGCGCGTCGAGACGCACATTAGTTGAGATGAAGATGACAGCTAGCAGCGATCAACCAGACAGCAGACAGACAGACAGCCAACAGTGGCTTTTATTCCACATGTCACAAAGAAACCAACTTGTACATGATTTGATTTGCCCTAAGTGTCTAAACACTGGACTGAAAATCACCATAGACCTCCACCAACCAGGGATTCTGTAATTCTGTCATGATAGAATGGGCACCCTGAGAAGGTGATCGTGATGCATTTAGGAGGAGTGTTTCCACTTCATCCAGGCTGCAGGAGGGCTCCAGGGGAGATGTGGCATTTTATATAAATGTGAGGATGGTTCTTCTAGCACACAAACTTGGAGTTGGTTATGCAGCTCTAAAGAAAATAAAAAAAGTCCTAGGGATTCCTTCCCTGAGTCTCAGCTCATATCAGAGACATGACAGGAGAGTGACAGGTCAATAAGAAGGGAGAGTAGCCCATTATTGTCAGGTGACTTGCTGTGTATAAATTATATTTAGTAGCCAACTGTGATTACTGAGAAATTAGCTTTACATAAAGTAAATGCATGCTGATATGCTAATATGTACATAGGGCAACATGCTGATATGCTAATATGTACACAGGGTAACATGCTGATATGCTAATATGTACATAGGGTAACATGCTGATATGCTAATATGTACATAGGGTAACATGCTGATATGCTAATATGTACATAGGGTAACATGCTGATATGCTAATATGTACATAGGGTAACATGCTGATAAGCTAATATGTACATAGGGTAACATGCTGATATGCTAATATGTACATAGGGTAACATGCTGATATGCTAATATGTACATAGGGTAACATGCTGATATGCTAATATGTACATAGGGTAACATGCTGATATGCTAATATGTACATAGGGTAACATGCTGATATGCTTATATGTACATAGGGTAACATGCTGATATGCTAATATGTACATAGGGTAACATGCTGATATGCTAATATGTACATAGGGTAACATGCTAATATGTACATAGGGTAACATGCTGATATGCTAATATGTACATAGGGTAACATGCTGATATGCTAATATGTACATAGGGTAACATGCTGATATGCTAATATGTACATATGGTAACATGCTGATATGCTAATATGTACATAGGGTAACATGCTGATATGCTAATATGTACATAGGGTAACATGCTGATATGCTAATATGTACATAGGGTAACATGCTGATATGCTAATATGTACATAGGGTAACATGCTGATATGCTAATATGTACATAGGGTAACATGCTGATATGGTACATAGGGTAACATGCTGATATTTAGTCCTGCAGTTATGACTGTAATGTCGACAGACATCAAAATAAGTACTTTCCCCCCCCACTTTAGTAGCAGAGATTCAGAGAGGGCAACAGCCAATGGGGAGTGCTGCAAAGCTAATTAGAATATGCAGATATAGACCCAGACATAGCAGAGTTGCTGAAGGAGGATGAGGATGCCATCATAGACATTCATGGATCCTTTGATGGCTCTTGGCACAAGAGAGGATTCACTTCCAACTACGGGATAGCTGTGTACATTGGTGCTGGTACCAGCCAGCCCTAGAAAATGGTGAAGATCCACCCAGTCGCAAAAAACATGGAGGCCATACATTCTTTAATTGAGAGGATGCACAGAAAATGGTACCCGTATATCACAGGATGTCAAATGATAACGTCCTCAAAAGAATGTAGCACGGAGGAACCCAGAATGCAAATGAACGTCTGAACTCTAATATGGTCGCGACGCCCCAAAACTGTCTTCTTGGGCAAAAGCCTCATTGCCAGTATGGCAGTAGCCACGTTCAATGAGGGAGCCACTGCTATATCAGATGGGATGGACTAATTGTGTATTGACGGCACTTTGGTGACACTGGAAGCAATCAGAGAGGAGTTGTGAGAGCTGATGCTGCTTCAATGGAGTGTGACAAGGGGAGGCGCAGGTCACATGACACAGTCAAGAAAGTAAAGCAGCACCAGCAACAACTCAAAGAGGGCCGTACATATGGGGCAGGCATAGCTGATTACTGTTCTGCACATTTCAACAGCCATACAAAAGCCTTGGAGGTGACACATTGAGCAAAGTGATATGAGAATTTGGCCAAAACTGCATATTTGCCCTACAGACCAGTATTCAAAGCATATGCTCTATTGCTTGAAACAAATGTATTAAACGTGCTGATATATTTGTAAAAGGTATATTTGATGTTTATTTGACAGTTTAGAAGTGATATATGAAAAAGAGATGAATTTAATGTGACGTAAATGGTCATATTTATGGAAAGTACATTTTAATTGTAGTCTGTGGTGTTTCGCATTACAGTTGTTCTCAATTGCTAAAACACAATTTCTGAAACCTTGCTCCATTTCCTGAAAACAAAAACCTAATTTACAAAAACCTCATTTACAATACCTCATTTACAAAACCTCTGACTCCTCTCGCAAAATGAAACATTCGCCCTCAAAATAGTTTTTACCTGTGTTCAGAATCAAACACTGCTCTCAAATCATAAACAAAGTGATCAAAATGATAAACACTCTCAAGCAGTCAGTAAACAATACACCGAAAAATAGAAAACACATTGTTCAAAACATACAGTTCTCAGGGAGAAGTACATTTTTAATCTCAAAACAAATTTCAAATTTTTCCGTCATTGTCTTTTGATGAACGAAAACATGTTCTATCATAGTAGCTCAAAATGGATCAGAAATTACTACTCTGCTTTGCTCTTTGCAATTTAGTTTTTTGTTCTTCCTCCTCCTCGTACCCCTATTTTTACAGTACTGTACCCTGCATCTCACAAACTTGTCCTTTGTCTCTGTGATACTGTAATTCTTGTTCTTTGTTGATATGAACCTGCAACCAGTCAAAATCTATTGAGCAGTCAGTACTGTTAACAAATGGAAAGCACAATGTTCAGGGCCATACAATTTGTCCATTGTACAGTATACAGCCTACAATGCACTGTACTACAGCATACAATACTAAAAGGGACACAAATCAAAGGAGTAAACATGTGATCAATGTGCTTCTTCTTGTCTTTCGGCTGGGTCAGGCCAGAGCACTTCGTCCACATCACAAGCAATATTGTCCCTCCTGAGGCAACGGGGGAAGAAGCCTCTTGTGTGCCGTATCCAGCCCTGACATGATTCCTCACCTATATCACCACAGGCTAAATCCATGGCTTGCAGCAGATTTACTCTGGTGTAGGGTTGTCTATCATACACTTTCCATCTCCAAGAGGAGAAAAACTCCTCAGGTGTTATACGGCCCGAGTGTAACATGGTGATGTAGAACGCCATGGTTGCCGATAGCAGCACAGATTGTGACATCGCCACCTCGTTGACCAGGGACTTCAACAACGGCCCGCTGTCCAATCATGTTTCGGGCCTCTCCCTTCTCCTCTTTGTTAGATTGAAGCCTTGATTCATCGACAAAGATGAAATCATGGGGTCTGTCCAAGGATTCCAAGTCAAATATTGTCTGTGTAGAAATACAATATACTGTATGTAAGATTTTGTAAGTGGTCCAGAGACAGTGCTCTACTGTAGAGTACAATTAGGCCTACTGTATGCACTTCTGATTCACATACATTGGATGTACTGAAGAGTAATGTCATTCACATAGTATGTGTTAGTACTGTAGACAATCTGGATTACAGTAAATGTTTCTGAATGTACACTTACTTGCACATACTGAGCTCGCAGTTCTTTCACCCTTGGTGAGTTGCGCTCAAAAGGTACTCTGTGTACTTGTTTCATTCGCATTCTGTTACGACGGAGGACACGGTCAATTGTGGAAACGCTCACACTGTTCGATTCCCTGGAAGTGTGTGTTGTCTTGTATCACTCGTTCCTGGATTTCTCTGAGTCGTATTGCATTATCTTGAAGGACCATGCCAACTATAACGGCCTCTTGCTCCCCAGTGAATATAGCTGTCCTTCCACCTGCATGTGGCAGCCTTGCAATTCTACAAAAAGTAGTTGTGCAGTTACAAAACATATTCATGCAGTACAATACATACAGTGATTCACTTTACAAACATCTATTGAAACAGCTGCATATAGTGTAGTACAGTACATTTGCAATGACAAAAATACAGTAGTACACTGTACCTGTTCTCTTCTCTGAATGTCCTTACTATGGTGGACACAGAAAATCGGCTCAAATTGGGTTGCACTCTAAGTCCTGCTTCCCTCATTGTCAGTCCATGGACAAGAACATGGTCTATGACTGTTGCTCGAATTTCATCAGATATTTCCAATCTTTATCTTCCTCTTCCTCTTCGTCCTCCTCTTCCTCTTTCTTGCCCTCCTCCTCCTCCTCTTCCTCCTCGTCGCCCACCTGGCATACGCACTCGTCCTCGTCCTCTCACATTGTTTCTTCTTTCCATTCTCAGACTTTCTCCTTCCCACCTTCAACAACCTGTTTGCTCTCTGAACTGCCTTATATTGGTTGTGTCGCATCATTTGAAACAGGTTAAATCCATTTTGAGTGGTTGTGTTCAGTCAATGACATGTGTTCTCTATTTGTATTTGATTGTTGCCACTTGTGTTTACCAGTATGGATGACATGTGCATTAGACTGCAGAATGTGTTTGGAGAATGAGAATGTGTTTAGAGTTTTGCTGAAAAGTCTAAGTGAGATCTGCATATTGTGTTTTACCATGTGAAATGGTTTAAGGTATTGAAAATAGACTGCATAATTAGCTAAATGAGTCCAGGCAACTGAGAACTTTGTTCAGCCAATGGGTTTTAGTGTTTTAGCAATTTGGCCTTTTATAAACGCATTTCATGCAATTCCACGTCATTTTACTTGACTGGAGACTCTGGCATAATCTTTATTAATGCCGTGTTCAAAACAACTGGAAACTCTGAGCTGGGAAATCTCAGACTTCCGACTTTAATGAGTTCAAGACAACTGGGAAATGGGGAAAAAACGAGCTCTGACTGGAAACATTTGTTTTAAACGGTCATCCTACTGGGAATTCTGGCCTCTTTCTAGAGCTCCGACTGGAAACATTTGTTTTAAACGGTCATCCAACTGGGAATTCTGGCCTCTTTCTAGAGCTCCGACTGGAAACATTTGTTTTAAACGGTCATCCTACTGGGAATTCTGGCCTCTTTCTAGAGCTCCGACTGGAAACATTTGTTTTAAACGGTCATCCAACTGGGAATTCTGGCCTCTTTCTAGAGCTCCGACTTTTCTGATTTGAAGACCACTGATGTCATGATTCTACCTCATTTTTTCCCGAGTTCCCATTTGTCTTGAAAGCGCAATACCGCACAAATGATCGAAATGACAGCCTATTTTTGACACTGAAAAACTGAGAATCTGAGATCAATGAAAACAAACTTGAATCCATCAATAGCCTATGCCTGAGTGTGTGGAGACATATTGTAGGCTACAATATGAGGAGGAAATTATAGTCCTAAAAATGTTTTAAAGTTTCACTGACAGATTTGCCGCGCGTTCCCCACAGTATGCCTTGTTATTGTGCTACACTCCATTTACATTTTAGTCATTTAGCAGACGCTCTTATCCAGAGCGACTTACAGTTAGTGAGTGCATACATTTTCATACTGGACCCCGTGGGAATCGAACCCAAAACCCTGGCGTTGTAAACACCATGCTCTACCAACTGAGCTACACGGGGACTAGGTTATTTTTTAAATAAGCTATTTATCCTCTGTGACTACATTTTAGGCTTTCTCATTGTGTATTAGGCTATTTTGAATTATTTCATTTATTTCTGAACAGACAGCAGTAATTCTATAACTTTGTAAAATGTATTTGAATTGATCAGGTGAGCTGCAGCTCCTCCAGAACCCTTGGCGCGGCTCTATAAATGATGGGCAATGCTGGAGAGATGAGAGTTGGAGGCTCATGTCTGTCAGAGCAGAGAGAGTTCTGGGAGAGATTATTAGAATTTTTACATTGCTAAAAGTGACAATTATCTTTCATGCCAGGAGAGGTACCGGATCCGGCAAAATAGGTTCCGGAACGAAACAGTCCAAAACGGAGAGGTGCCGGATCCTGTTCCGGCAGGATCCGGATCAAATTAAGCACTGATAATACACTATAACCATCATATCAAAGTAAACTTGGAGTCACGCGATATGTTGCGTGGTCCTCCCACTACGACTCGGGAAAGCATGCAGTTTTAGGCTACAGATGAAATAAGTTATGATGAACACAGGTTGGTGAAAGTGCAAGGTGACGAGCTTGATGCTCCTTTCCAATAAATATGAAGGGTCTTATTCAGCTAACATGATGATCGATGCTTTGCTGCCATTTGTGAAATACAAATAATATCGATATAGCCATGCCCACACTGTATCTCTGAGTTGTTGGCATGTGCCATGGCCAGAGTGGGCACATTTGCTATATAATGCAACAGCTTTAGTGACAAAACCATCAGTAGAGTTGAAGATACGATGGAAACCCATTTAACTTGTGTTTTCCATGTGGTACATGGGAATTTAACCACACAAGGAATTACGTTATCATGTACAGCCTTTTATCCACAAAAAATCAGTTTGATGGAAACATCTCTGGAGGGAAAATGCGCATATTGTTTTATGCAGATTTTAGAAAATTTCGCATGGAAACATTTCGAATATTGGATGAAAACCTATCTATTGACCAGATACTCCATTGGCCGCTCTAACAATCAAAATAATTATCTTAAAAAGTTAAAGGCAGTCGAGAGGAAGCAAGATCAACAGAACCGAAAACCAGAAAAAAATGTTTTCAAGGAACAGCAACAGAACTTGGAACGAAAGTGATCGATAGTGTTCTAGAACAGAACTGATATTTTAAAAACAACTGGTTAAAAAGTGTTATTTTACGAGTCACACACAAAAAAACACTATGAAGTGCTTATGCAAAGCCCTCACTCTGTCACTCCAACTTATTCCAGTGTCTGCCTGCCAGCTGAAAGTCTTTACCAGTGGGTGTGTTTAGGCGACCTGCCCCTCCCCTCTCTGAAGCAGAGGCTACTGTACTGACGTTACAAGCTTCATTCAGAAGATAGATGTTTTATTTGCTAGAGAAGAGAATGGTGGTGTCGGGAAGAGTGGGGTGTGCCGGACACAACAAAAGTTTCAGATTGTACAGGCTTCTTTTCACTCTGTCAATTAGGTTAGTGTTGTGGAGTAACTACAATGTTGTTGATCCATCCTCAGTTTTCTCTTATCACAGCCATTCAACTCTAACTGTTTTAAAGTCACCATTGGCCTCATGGTGAAATCCCTGAGCGGTTTCCTTCCTCATCGGCAACTGAGTTAAGAAGGACGCCTGTATCTTTGTAGTGACACACCATCCAATGTGTAATTAATAACTTCACCATGCTCAAAGGAATATTCAGTGTTTGCTTTTTATTTTATTTTTACCCATCTACCAATAGGTGCCCTTCTTTGCGAGGCATTGGAAAACCTCCGTGGTCTTTGTGGTTGAATTTGTGTTTGAAATTCAGTGCTTGACTGAGGGACCTTACAGATAATTGTTTGTGTGTGGTACAGAGATGAGGTTGTCATTCAAAAATCCTGTTAAACACAATTATTGCACACATGTGAGTCCATGCAACTTATTATGTGTCTTGTTAAGCATATTTTTACTCCTGAACTTATTTAGGCTTGCCATAACAAAGGGGTTGAATACTTGTTGACTCAAGACATTTCATCTTTCATTTTAAATTAATTTGTAAAACATTATTCCACTTTGACATTATGGAGTATTGTGTGTAGGCCAGTGACACAAAATCTCAATTTAATCCATTTTTAATTCAGGCTGTGTAACAACAAAATGTGGAAAAATTCAAGGGATGTGAATATTTTCTGAAGGCACTGCATTATAGACCGTTCAGACTTAAGTAGGGGACGTTGTTGGGCATCTCCTTTAGCATACGCATCAGATTCATCTACTGGGTTGTTATCAATCTAAATAAATACCATCTAAAATATAATATTGCTTGATTGAATGTCTTAAGAATATTTTGTTACTTATTTTGAATAGTTCTATATTTAGAAGTACATAAAATGAATGTAAGGATATGTTTTATATTATAACCAATCAGCATTCAGGATTAGACGTTGTATAATATTCTACAAAGGCCTACTGAAACATGTAGCATATGTTCGTTTCCCATACAATAAAAACATGACAATGTAATACATTTGATAAATAGTATTTATAGATGTGATTAGTAATAGAGTTATAGTAAGTAATACAGTCTAGTAACAGCTTCTTTTTACAAAGTAAAACATAAAAGATAATTATATCAACCTGCAAGGCTCACGGTCATATTATTTACTGTAAACATGAGTGCCAAAGCTTGATAAATAGTGCAGAAACAATTGTAAAGGATGAATTACATAAATAAATATCGGTGAAAAGATATCCATGAAAAGATATGAAAACAAGAGTAATTTATTGATTGTATGGGACCCTGTATTGTGTCCTTACCAGTGTTTTAACTCATGAATCAATCTCATGAATAATGCTTCAGTTCGGCTGGCGCTGAACTCGGCTAGCCAAACCCAACGAGTGTTCTAGTATACTCCCTTAAAAATACCTTAAAAGACCTTCGCTAGAAAATCGTGAAAAAATAGGCAGTAGTCCTATTTGTCCTTTTTGAGATGCCGTAGCCAGTATACACTCAAAATCGTCTGAATTAATTAAGATAACTCAAGCAATCTTGGAAAAATGGGTAAAATTGCAGGACATTTGCTTTAAAACTGCAATAATTCTCTCTGCCCCCATGGCAAAATATGTAGAATTGCATGAAATTGGTTATAAAATGGCTACATATTCTCTCCACCCCAATGCAAAATGTGTATAACTGCAGAATACTTGCTTTAAAACTGCAATATTTTCTCTACACCACATGGCAAAATGTGTAAAAATAATTAGACCACCCACAACTCTTCATCATCATTACACCATTGTTCTAAATTAAATTCACCCTCTTCACCCTCCTCATCGTTCAGTTCATTCTAATGTAATTGTAAAGTAACGTGCCCCATTATCCGTTTCCATCGCCCGTTCATCCATTGGCATCATTCAACCAGGGAGGAGAGAGACACATAATCACCTGGGTACCAACGTCTTACAGCGCATTTGTCTTGGCCCCTTAAGATAGTACTAGGTGTGGAAACATTGCTTTCATCTGTCCAGTTCTCTCATGTAGTTGAGATGAAGGAGAGGAGACAAGGAGAGGAGACAAGGAGAGGAGACGAGGAGAGGAAGTCCATGTAGAATGTTGATATGCCCCCCCCAGGAGTTGTTGATGTCCTGAGATGTCTGTCTGTTTAGTGCTGTATGCTTGATGTCCTCCTAATATTTCTATATTTCTTAATTCCATTGTTTTCCTTTTTAGATCTGTGTGTATTGTTGTGTATTGTTAGATATTACTGCACTGAGCTAGGAACACAAGCATTTTGCTACACCCTCCATAGCATCTGCTAAATATGTGTATGTGACTAATAAAATAGATTTGCTGAACTCTTATTGGGAGGTGGTTAACTAGTCTGTATATTCCACTGATTCATATGGATACCAGTCCATACATTGGCTGTAAAAGTGGATAAAACCTGACAAGCGTATAACTGCAGCTATGTGGTCTTTACTTGAGTGTGTTTCAGCAGGGTGAGGTCAGAGAGGGTGAGGTCAGTCAGTATTTTTCTGAACTCCTAAAATCCGTTACACAATCTGATGGGATGAATGTTCAACCCCATTTAAATGACCATAAAGTCTATATAGCACCTTTAAGTTAAGACCTCACAGATCTGTTCATGGCAAAGCAGTTCATTTAATGATGTTAATTGATTCTTAAATAATATAACTTATAAATCATGAGCCTCATCTTGAGGAGTCACCTGTGACAGTATTCATAAAGAGTAGGAGTACTGATCTGGGATCAGTTTAGCCTTTTAGATCATAATGAAACAGATTAAATGGACAGGGGGGACCTGATCCTAGATCAGCACTCCTCCTCTGGGAAACTGCCTTTATGAATAAGGGCCCAGGAGTCACCAGGACCAAGAAACCGAACACATACAGTTGTAAAGTTTGGCCACAGCATGTGTTTACTGCCATCTAGTGGAAGATACCAATAAACCACTTTATTATCAGTGTGGGAGACCGCTGAGCTGAACGTAAAGACGCAGGGAAAGGAGCATCTCTTTATCAAATCCTCCTTCAGAGTCACATGCAGGTAAAACATTGTGATTTCTATATAGTGCTGTATCTGAAAGAGCATATTCTGCAGTTTCTATGACACTTACCTTTATCAAATAACTCTCCACATTCAAGAGGTGAAGCTCTATTTCCAAATGTCACTTTTCTCAACAATATCTGTGCTGTCAATGTATTTATCACATGACCACTCCAGCGGCAGCATTGCTATGGCAACTAAGCAAAAACTAGTAACATCATCCAGTTAAAATATGCTGTTCTGTCGCCAATGGATGAATGGCCAATAGAAACCAGATAGAAACTGATAATGGTGCATGTGACTTCTGCATAATGGTGCGATACTTCTTCATGTAATTAATCCTTTACAATAGTTTATGCACTATTTATCAAGTGTTTATTTAACAAACCATGTTTGCACACCTTGCACCTTGCTGGTTGATATGCATCTGATGCATATGCTAAAGTGGACGCCTGGTAACTTTCTCTAGCGGGTTCTTATATGCTGAAAGAACAGGCGGTTCTAGTGTTAAGGACTGGTAGATGGGTGTTGCTCATGCATTCACTCATGCTGACCGGCTCCAGTACTTTGTTCTTGACTAAAGCGTCCAAGTCAGCCTTGACTTCTGGTCTGATAGCATAAGGTACAGGTCCTGCTTTCAGAAACGTTGGTTTGCTGTCTGGCTTAATGCTAAGCTTCCCTGTAATGTCGTTCATACTACCCAGCTGTCCATTAAAGACTTCTCCATGTTTCTTTAAGATGGCAGGTAGGTCTGTGTCTCCATGTGTCATTTTATGCACTGATGGCCAGTCCAGTGTGATTTTCTCCAACTATGAACATCCCAGTAGTGATGCATAGTCTCCTTTCACAACATAGAGTGGCAGCTTTTCAGTTTATCTGTTTACCTGAACTGTGACATCAGTGATGTTTCTCACAGCGACAGATTCACCTGTGTAAGTCTTTAACAAGAGGTGCGCTGGTTGAAGTGGAAGGTGTTTCAGTGTCTTTTTTCTGACACAAGAGATACAGCTGCCCCTGTGTCAATCTCCATACGCACCGGCTGTCCCTCTAGCAAGGGGGAGACATAGTATCCGTGCGGCCCGCCAGGAAATAGTCAGGATTTTCAGTGTGACTTCCTCGTTTGATGAGTCACTCACCTCAGTGTTCTCTTACTCAACAGTGTGAGCATTTTCTCTGTTCTCTTTTTGTTTCTGGAGGCTTGTTCGATGTGGCCCTTTTTACCACAGGCTGGACAATCCATGTCCTTCCACCAGCATGTAGACACCTGATGTCCCACCTTGCCACAGTGGAAGCATGTGACTTGATTTCCCTGTCTCTGATTTTCAGTTGAAACTGTGCACTTTTCCTTTTTTTATGATCAACGTTTTTTTTTTTTTTTTTAATTCTTTTTTTTTTTATATATATTTTTTTGTCATTTAGCAGACGCTCTTATCCAGAGCGACTTACAGGAGCAATTAGGGTTAAGTGCCTTGCTCAAGGGCACATCGACAGATTTTTCACCTAGTCGGCTCGGGGATTAGAACCAGCGACCTTTCGGTTATTTGAAAGGAACACAGACAAGAACAAATAGCCGCAGGAATGTTTATACAGCTAGAGACATAAAACTGTTAAAATATATATCAGAACAAATAGCAGCAGGAATGGTTATACAGTTAGAGACACAATACTGTTAACATATATATCAGTATATTATGGAAACGAGTTATTGCAGATAAATACAATTATAATAAACCACATATATAATCACCCACCTCAGCTGCATCAACTCACCCTCCAACCCCTCCTGGGACCACCCCAACCCACCCTCCAACCCCTCCTGGAACCACCCCAACCCACCCTCCAACCCCTCCTGGGACCACCCCAACCCACCCTCCAACCCCTCCTGGGACCACCCCAACCCACCCTCCAACCCCTCCTGGGACCACCCCAACCCACCCTCCAACCCCTCATGGGACCACCCCAACCCACCCTCCAACCCCTCCTGGGACCACCCCAACCCACCCTCCAACCCCTCCTGGGGACCACCCCAACCCACCCTCCAACCCCTCCTGGGACCACCCCAACCCACCCTCCAACCCCTCCTGGGACCACCCCAACCCACCCTCCAACCCCTCCTGGGACCACCCCAACACACCCTCCAACCCCTCCTGGGACGACCCCAACCGACCCAACCTAAAAAAATCAATAAAATAAAACATGATCGCAAAAATGTATTCTGTGATAATTATTTGAGACTCCGCATTTAGAGGGGCCACAAGGGGGTCCAAGCTTGTTGTCACAGGGGCACTGCCCCCCCCCCCCCCCCCCCAGAACTGCTAGTGTCTCACAGCCCTTCTTCGGCCTCGGTGGATGCTAGCTCAGAAGAAGCACCAGCATGGTTCAGAATGGTGATGGACAAGGGTATAACTAAAATCCAAGAGACACTTTCTGAACGCCTCAGCAAAATTGATGTGCTGGTCGATAAACTCCACGAAGACCAGAAAGTCACAAAGGGAACGAGTGACAAAGTTACAAAAAGACCATGCTGACCAACAGGCTGCCATCCTGGACGTCCGCCTGGAAGTGGATCAAAAGCACAAGGAGTTGGAAGATGCCAACTCTAAACTCGAGAAATTTGATTCTTACGAAAATTTCCAAAAGTGCTTGAATTTGAGATTTCAAGGTTTCCCGGAGGCCGTGGAGGGACGAGACGCCATCTCCTTTCTACAGGAATGGATTCCCAAAATTCTGGATCTACCCCCTTCCGCGCACCCACTGGAAATGGAGAGGACCCATCGCACCCTACGGAGGCGGCTGCCTGGCCAGGTTGCACCCAGGGCATTTGTCATTACATTTCTACGGTACCAGGACACTGTCCGTATCCTCTCTGCTGCCTGAGCAAAGGGATAGCTCAAGTACGGAGATGCCAGAATCATGATCTTTCCGGATCTTTCTCCCATACTACACAAGAGGAGGATGGCTTTCTCCCCACTGAAGAGGCTTCTGCGGCAGGCTGGCTCGGCATACGGCCTGCTGCTACCCGACGACTTTGTGGACGTAAACCAAGAATGGTGAGCGCACATTTGACTCTGTGAAGACGGCTGAAACATACATGAGGAAAGAACTCCCTGACTTGTTCCCGTCTACTACATCAGGAGGAACTGTCTTTTGAACTTGGATACAGTGGATAGTGAACTGTTAGAACATGAGGATACAACCAAATGACTCATAGGATCGGCTGGCTGGCTGGCTAGATGGCTAGCGCCATAATGACAGGCCAGGTAAAGTTGGATCATAGCTAATGTTGACTGGCTGGCTGGCTAGATGGCTAGCGCCATAATGACAGGCCAGGTAAAGTTGGATCATAGCTAATGTTGACTGGCTGGCTGGCTAGATGGCTAGCACCATAATGACAGGCCAGGTAAAGTTGGATCATAGCTAATGTTGACTGGCTGGCTGGCTAGATGGCTAGCACCATAATGACAGGCCAGGTAAAGTTGGATCATAGCTAATGTTGCCTGCGCTATTTAGCCAGCTCGCTAAGTTTACCAGGATGTTACTATAGCTACAGCCACACTATGCCAGGTAGTTACATTTTCTTTCTGTATACTTTTACTTTACCCATAGAGGTCCAGACGGGTTTGGTTAAATAGTGATGTGGCTTTTGACTGGGTTTCAAGTCTAACTATGTAGTTTATATTACTTCAGGGAATTTGAGCTACTATTACGTTTGCTGGCTTGTTTCTTGTTAGAGATGTATGCTAGCGTTAGTGATACCGAGGCAGGGAGAAGCTACTCACTGGCTGGACACCTAATTGCCAGCTAGCTGATAGCTGTACAGTTGTGTGTGTGTGTGTACATGTGTATATATATATATATATATATAATGGGGGGGTTGGGAGGGTGAACTCAGGAGGATGGTGATTGTGTAACTAATTGTCTCTATTTTATATTTGAGGGAAGATAGTTATCGTCTGGTAAAGGTTTTCATTTATTCATCATAGCTTGATGTCTTTTTTCCTGTGCTGCTTTGGTGCGTTTGTTTCACAGCGCAGGTTTCAGGGCGCCTTGGTGCTTTATCTTGGCCAGGTTACAGTTGGAAATGAGAACTTGTTCTCAACTGGCTTCTTACCTGGTTAAATAAAGGGGAAATAAAAATAAAATAAATAAAAATGCCGATTGGTTGACGTTTGTGTGTGCGGGTAGGCGCTGTTGGTGACTATGAACACATCCTCTGTTGTTGATGTTGTTGTTGTTGTTGTTAAGACATGCTCAAGAGGGGCTAAATAGTCCAGTCATTATTGTTGCCCTTGTTTGTCGCTTTGATTCAAATTGTATTTTGTGACTCGACTAACAATATATTCATGTTACAGGGAACAGTCAATGCACTTCTAATGCCATATCCATATAATTTAGAATGAACCTCTTTGGGGCGATGCTATGCATAGCAGGTACATCTAGCTTAAAGACTAGCGTCTAAGGGTATGGTTTATTAACTCCCTCAGTTGGGGAGGGGGTTGGTGGGTTTGTGGTAGGGTCAGGGTATTAGCTCACCAGATGGTTACTATTTTATACTTTCATCATTTCATTTAGTTTCTATCTTTTTCCCACTTTCTTATTATCTTTAAAGATGTCTGCTCCTAATAACTATACATTTATGACACTTAACATTAGGGTACTGTAATGAATACTCAGGGAGAAAAAGGTGTAGATTCACGCCCAGAGCGCAGCAGGTGTGTATTACGCCTTTACAGAAGACAGGAATCGTGGTCACAGGCAGGCAATGGTCATACACAGGTAGGCAAACAGGCAGGTGAAACAAAACTAGGACTGAAGGCTAAAACTGGTTCTCACAAACGAGCTAGGAAAAGGCTTAGTAGAGTCAAAGTCTCACACATTTTTTTTCATTAATTAATTTTTTCTAGGTGGAAGGTTTACCCTGTGTATGAGATTAAAATGTATCAGTTGGTGATTAGGATTGTTAGATGAACCCACTAAGTTCCTGATGAACTCAACTGGTGAGCCTCTTTAGCAGCTAATTCCATGGACACACTGATTTCAATGTCCTTTGCCAAGGTCAGATGACTTTCAGTCAACAGTCTCTTTTGTGTAGCTTCACTCCGTAGCCCACATACTAGTCTGTCTCTAATGATGTCATTTAGAACAGCATTAAACTCAGTGTTCTGGTAGTTTCTTTAATGCAGCAGCAAACATTGTTACTGATTCTCCCTCTTCCTGATGTCTCCTGTGGAACCTGAACCTTTCAGCATTAACTAGTGGTTCTGGTGAAATATGTCCTTTAAGTATCTCCACAATATCCCCATACGTCTTATTACCTGTTCTGACTGGCTGTAGCAGGCTGCCTAGTAAATTAAATGTCTTTGGCCCCATTACACTAAAACATGGAGGCACAATGTTGTCCTCATCCATGTCATTTACAAGAACAAAATATTGAAACCGTTCTGTATATGAGCTCCACTGTTCAATACTTTTATCAAACTGTCCAATGTTTCCATCAATTCCAATAATTTTTCGTTTCTCA
>NW_028165751.1:214840-362340 GCF_964263955.1 Coregonus lavaretus
ACACGCCACACACACACACACATTGTCAAAACAACTCTTTGTAAACTTTGGTGTCCCTGATTTGTGCTTCTGTAGGACTACAGCTGATATTTAATATGACCAAGTAAGTAATGATGGTGGTCTTTGACTTTGACTTCACTTGAATTAAGACTTATTCTTAGTCATATTCTTCACAGCAGTCAACACTCACATTTTCTAAATCCAGGTTTCATTCTGTTCTCTCCACCATGTTCCACACTGTAGCGGTAAGCAGAAGAACAGACAGTCATTGAGGGATACACCTGAACTCACACACACACACACACACACACACACACACACACAGTCAGTATATACATTTGTCCAAGTGTGTGTGTGTGTCCAGTGTGTGAGTGTGTACAGTGTGTGTGTGTGTGTGTGTCTAGTGTGTGCGTGTGTGTTTCCAGTGTGTGTGTGTGTGTGTGTGTGTGTCCAGTGTGTGTGTCCAGTGTGTGTGTGTCTGTCCAGGGTGTGTGCCCAGTGTGTGTGTGTGTGTTTGTCCAGTGTGTGTGTGTCCAGTGTGTGTGTTTGTCCAGTGTGTGTATGTGTGTCCATTGTGTGTGTGTGTCCAGTGTGTGTGTATGTCTAGTGTGTGTGTGTGTGTGTGTCTATTGTATGTGTGTGTGTCTAGTGTGTGTGTTTGTCCAGTGTGTGTGTGTGTCCAGTGTATGTGTGTGTCCAGTGTTCGTGTGTGTGTGTCCAGTGTGAGTAAGTCTGTGTGTTTGTGTGTGTGTCCAGTGTGTGTTTCTGTTTGTGTGTGTTTCTGGTGTGTGTCCAGTGTGTGTGTGTGTGTGGGTGTGTGTGTGTGTCCAGTGTGAGTAAGTCTGTGTATTTGTGTGTGTGTCCAGTGTGTGTTTCTGTTTGTGTGTGTGTCCAGTGTGTGTCCAGTGTGTGTGTGTGTGTGTGTGTGTGTGTGTGTGTGTGTGTGTGTGTGTGTGTGTGTGTCCAGTGTGAGTAAGTCTGTGTGTTTGTGTGTGTCCAGTGTGTGTTTGTTTGTGTGTGTGTCCAGTGTGTGTTTCTGTTAGTGTGTGTGTCCGGTGTGTGTCCAGTGTGTGTGTGTGTGTGTGTGTGTGCGTGTGTGTTCAGTGTGTGTGTGTGTGTGTCCAGTGTGTGTGTCCAGTGTGTGTGTGTATGTCTAGTGTGTGTGTGTGTGTGTCCAGTGTGTGTGTTTGTCCAGTGTGTGTGTGTGTGCGTCCTTTGTGTGTATGTGTCCAGTGTGTGTGTTTACAGTGTGTGTGTATGTGTGTCTTGTGTGTGTGTGTGTCCCGACACACGACACACTGGACACACACACACACACACACACTGGACACACACAGACACACACACGCTAACACACACACACTGGACACACACACACACACACACACAGGAAACACACATACACACACAGTCTTTATATAACTTAGTCCAAGTGGTGGTCAGAAAGTTTGTCTTAACTAGCCTGATAACTCCAACATGTCTGATATGAACATTGACATAAACCCTCTACATACTTGAGTTTCTCCAGTCTGCAGTGTGGATCCTCCAGTCCAGCAGAGAGCAGTCTGACTCCTGAGTCTCCTGGGTGATTGTAGCTCAGGTCCAGCTCTCTCAGGTGTGAGGGGTTTGACCTCAGAGCTGAGACCAGAGAAGCACAGCCTTCCTCTGTGACTAGACAGCGTGACAGCCTGCAAAGGGTAAAATCATATTAAAATCACACTGCTATTATTTGGTGGTGAGTAATTGTACAACATTTTACATGTTTAGATATATCAGTGTCCTGAAACCTGCCATATCTATTCATAAATGAATGTATTATTATTAGAAATTATCATAATATTGCTTGTAGAAAGAAACATGTATAGTCCAAATATTTGAGTAGACTGACCAGAGCAGTTTTAAAAGCAGTATCAGTCAAAAGACAGACAGTGAGGTATCAGATTTAGATTGTATTGAGTATACAGTCCACACCATATCTAGTTTCACAGTAAAGCTAACATTTTAAATGTGGCTCTGTACTCCAGCATTTTGGATTTCAGATCAAATGTTTCATATGAGGTGACAGTATATAATGTCACCTTTAATTTGAGGGAATTTTTATACATATCTGTTTCACCTTTTAGAAAAATAAAAACCCTTTATGTATCTAGTCCCCCTTTTTCAAGAAGTCATAAGTATTCTGACCAATTCACTTATAGTGCATTAAAGTAGTTAAAAGTTTAGTATTTGGTCCCAAACTCGTTGGTTGCATTTGCAGTTTGTTTTGGTTGTGTTTTGGGTTATGTTTTGCCCAATAGTAACTGAATGGTGGATGATGACTGGATTAATCTTCTGTCTAAGTGAGTAGATAACATGTTTCTAAACACTACTAAATGAATCCTGATGATGACATGATTAATAAAAATCTTGAATGAATCATGAATAATAATGAATGAGAAAGTTACAGAGGCTACAACAAAACATGCTAACCTCTCACCATTACCAATAACAGATGGGGGTATGATCCTTGTTCCTCTGTAACTTTCTCATTCATCATCATTCACGATTCATTCATGATTATTCATAATCATAGTAGCATCCAAATTAATGTAGAAGTGTTCAGAAACATCTTCTATTCTTACTGACAATACAAGTGAAGTGACTCCAAAATGACAGGACATTATTCACCATTCAGTTTCTACTGGGAAAAACATAATCCAAAACACAACCAAGACAAACTGCAAATGTATTCAACAAGTTTGTAGATTCACAAGCTTGATGTAATCACTGCAGGCAAAGAATATTCAAAGATCAAACACTAAAACACTAAACATTGGACTAAATTAATTTGTCCAAATACTTATGACTTTTTCAAATGGTAGAACTAGAGAACTACATACATAAAGTGCTTTCATTTCTAAACAGTAAAACATGAATATCCTCAAATAAAAAGTGACATTCTGTACTGTTCCCTAATATGAAACATTCTATATCAAATCCAAAATGCTGGAGCATAGCACCAAATGTAAAACTGTAAGCTTCACTGTCCAAACACATATGGTGTGGACTATGTGTGCCTGGTAAACACATGTGGATCTGGTGAACCGCGTGGCTGCTGCCTCTCTAACCTGGTGGTCCCTGCACGCACCCCACACCTGGAGTTCCAGGTCTCAGGCAGCCTCTGGAACTGCCGTTCTGCTGCCAACAAAGCTGACTTCATCCCAGCCTATGCTAACCTCCAGTCCCTCGACTTCCTGGCGCTGACGGAAACATGGATTACCACTGAAAACACTGCTACTCCTACTGCTCTCTCCTCGTCTGACCATGTGTTCTCGCATACCCCGAGAGCATCTGGTCAGAGGGGTGGTGGCACAGGAATCCTCATCTCTCCCAAGTGGACATTCTCAATTTTCCCCCTAACCCATCTGTCTATCTCCTCATTTGAATTCCATGCTGTCACAGTCACTAGCCCATTTAAGCTTAATATCCTTGTCATCTATCGCCCTCCAGGTTCCCTTGGAGAGTTCATCAATGAGCTTGACGCCTTGATAAGTTCCTTTCCTGAGGATGGCTCACCCCTCTCAGTTTTGGGGGATTTCAACCTCCCTATGTCCACATTTGACTCATTTCTCTCTGCCTCCTTCTTTCCACTCCTCTCCTCTTTTGACCTCACCCTCTCACCGTCCCCCCCTACTCACAAGGCAGGCAATACGCTTGACCTCATCTTTACTAGATGCTGCTCTTCTACTAATCTCACTGCAACTCCCCTCCATGTCTCCGACCACTACTTTGTTTCCTTTTCTCTCTCGCTCTCCTCCCACACTACTCACTCTGCCCCTACACAGATGGTAATGCGCCGCCGCAACCTTCGCTCTCTCTCTCCCACTACTCTCTCCTCTTCCATCGTATCATCTCTTCCCTCTGCTCAATCCTTCTCCCTCCAATCTCCTGATTCTGCCTCCTCAACCCTCCTCTCCTCCCTTTCTGCATCCTTTGACTCTCTGTGTCCCCTATCCTCCTGGCCGGCTCGGTCCTCCCCTCCAGCTCCGTGGCTTGATGACTCATTGCGAGCTCACAGAACAGAGCTCCGGGCAGCGGAGCGGAAATGGAAGAAAACTAAACTCCCTGCCGACCTGGCATCTTTTCACTCCCTCCTCTCTACATTTTCTTCATCTGTTTCTGCTGCTAAGGCCACTTTCTACCACTCTAAATTCCAAGCATCTGCCTCTAACCCTAGGAAGCTCTTTGCCACATTTTCCTCCCTGCTGAATCCCCCCCCCCCCTGTGACTGCAGGCCGCCCAACAACCTGCCCGCTCGACCCCATCCCCTCCTCTCTTCTCCAGACCATCTCCGGTGACCTTCTCCCCTACCTCACCTCGCTGATCAACTCATCCTTGACCGCTGGCCATGTCCCTTCCGTCTTCAAGAGAGCGAGAGTTGCTCCCCTTCTCAAAAAACCAACACTCGATCCCACTGATGTCAACAACTACAGACCAGTATCCCTTCTTTCTTTTCTTTCCAAAACTATTGAGCGTGCCGTCTTTAGCCAACTCTCTTGCTATCTCTCTCAGAATGACCTTCTTGATCCAAACCAGTCAGGTTTCAGGACAGGTCATTCAACTGAGACTGCTCTTCTCTGTGTCACGGAGGCTCTCCGCACTGCTAAAGCTAACTCTCTCTCCTCTGCTCTTGTCCTTCTAGACCTGTCTGCTGCCTTTGATACTGTGAACCATCAGATCCTCCTCTCCACCCTCTCCGAGCTGGGCATCTCCGGCGCGGCTCACTCCTGGATTGCGTCCTACCTGACCGGTCGCTCCTACCAAGTGGCGTGGCGAGAAGCTGTCTCCGCACCACGTGCTCTCACCACTGGTGTCCCCCAGGGCTCAGTTCTAGGCCCTCTCCTTTTCTCCCTATACACCAAGTCACTTGGCTCTGTCATATCCTCACATGGCCTCTCCTATCATTGCTACGCTGACGATACACAACTAATCTTCTCCTTTCCACCTTCTGATAACCAGGTGGCGAATCGCATCTCTGCATGTCTGGCAGACATATCAGTATGGATGACGGATCACCACCTCAAGCTGAACCCTGGCAAGACGGAGCTGCTCTTCCTCCCGGGGAAGGACTGCCCGTTCCATGATCTCGCCATCACGGTTGACAACTCCGTTGTGTCCTCCTCCCAGAGTGCGAAGAGCCTTGGCGTGACCCTGGACAACACCCTGTCGTTCTCCGCTAACATCAAGGCGGTGACCCGCTCCTGCAGGTTCATATTCTACAACATTCGGAGAGTACGACCCTGCCTTACACAGGAAGCGGCACAGGTCCTAATCCAGGCACTTGTCATCTCCCGTCTGGACTACTGCAACTCGCTGTTGGCTGGCCTCCCTGCCTGTGCCATTAAACCCCTACAACTCATCCAGAATGCCGCAGCCCGTCTGGTGTTCAACCTTCCCAAGTTCTCTCACGTCACCCCCCTCCTCCGCACACTCCACTGGCTTCCAGTTGAAACTCGCATCCGTTACAAGACCATGGTGCTTGCCTATGGAGCAGTGAGGGGAACGGCACCTCTGTACCTTCGGGCTCTGATCAGTCCCTACACCCAAACGAGGGCATTGCGTTCATCCACCTCTGGCCTGCTGGCTCCCCATCCTCTGCGGAAGCATAGTTCCCGCTCAGCCCAGTCAAAACTGTTCGCTGCTCTGGCACCCCAATGGTGGAACAAGCTCCCTCACGACGCCAGGACAGCGGAGTCACTCACCACCTTCCGGAGACATTTGAAACCCCACCTCTTTAAGGAATACCTGGGATAGGATAAAGTAATCCTTCTATCCCCCCCCCCCCCCCCCCCCCCCCCCCAAAAAAAAAAAATTGTAAAGTGGTTATCCCACTGGCTATAGGGTGAATGCACCAATTTGTGAGTCGCTCTGGATAAGAGCGTCTGCTAAATGACGTAAATGTGCCCTTGAGCAAGGCACTTAACCCTATTTGCTCCTGTAAGTCGCTCTGGATAAGAGCGTCTGCTAAATGACTAAAATGTAAATGTAAATGTAAACAGTTATCACTTGTTGACCAACTACAGGAATACTGACCTCAGAGTCTCCAGTTTACAGTGGGGATTCCCCAGTCCAGCAGAGAGCAGCTTCACTCCTGAATCCTTCAGGTCATTGTTACTCAGATCCAGCTCTCTCAGGTGTGAGGGGTTTGACTTCAGAGCTGAGACCAGAGAAGCACAGCCTTCCTCTGTGACTAGACAGCCTGACAGCCTGCAAAGAGTCAAATCATATTAAAACCACACTGCTATTCTTTGGTGGTCAAAATAGTAGCAGTATATTTTTTTCAACATATTCAGATATATCAGTGTCCTGAAACCTGCCATATCTATTCATATATGAATGTTTCATTATTAGAAATGACAAATTATCAAAGTATTGCTTGTAGATAGAAAAATGTATAGTACAAATATTTGAGTAGACTGACCAGAGCAGTTTAAAAAGCAGTATCAGTCAAAAGACAGACAGTGAGGTATCAGATTTAGATTGTATTGAGTATACAGTCCACACCATATCTAGTTTGACGGTGAAGCTAACATTTTAAATGTGGCTCTATACTCCAGCATTTTGGATTTGAGATCAAATGTTTCATATGAGGTGACAGTATATAATGTCACCTTTTATTTGAGGGTATTTTAATACATATGTTTCACCGTTTAGAAATGAAAGCACTTTATGTATCTAGTCCCCCCATTTGACGAAGTCAAACGTATTCTGACCATTTGACTAATAGTGTATTAACGTAGTAAAAGTTGAGTACTTGGTTGTAAACTCGTTGGTTGTATTTGCAGTTTGTTTTGGGTTATGTTTTGCCCGATAGTAACTTAATGGTGGATGATGACTGGAGTAATTTTCTGTCTAAGTGAGTAGATAACAGGTTTCTGTAGCTGTGCCACTAGAGATCCTGGTTCGAATCCAGGCTCTGTCGTAGCCGGCCGCGACCGGGAGACCCATGGGGCGGCGCACAATTGGCCCAGCGTCGTCCAGGGTAGGGGAGGGAATGGCAGGCAGGGATGTAGTTTGGTTGGTAGAGCATGGCGTTTGCAACGCTAGGGTTGTGGGTTCGATTCCCACGGGGGGCCAGTATGACAAAATGTAATAAAAAATAATGTATGCACTCACTAACTGTAAGTCGCTCTGGATAAGAGCGTCTGCTAAATGACTAAAATGTAAATGTTTCTAAACACTACTAAATGAATCCTAATGATGCCATGATTAAGAAAGTTACAGAGGCTACAACAAAACATGCTAACCTCTCACCATTACCAATAACAGAGGGGGTATGATCCTTGTTCCTCTGTGACTTTCTCATTCATCATCATTCACGATTCATTCATGATTATTCATAATCATGGTAGCATCCACATGAATGTAGAAGTGTTCAGAAACATATTATATTCTTACTGACAATACAAGTGAAGTGACTCCAAAATGACAGGACATTATTCACCATTCAGTTTCTATTGGGAAAAACATAATCTAAAACACAACCAAGACAAACTGCAAATGTATTCAACAAGTTTGTAGAATCACAGGCTTGATGTAATCACTGCAGGTAAGGAATATGGGACCAAATACTAAACTTATGACTACTTTAATACAATATAAGTGAATATGTCCAAATTATTATGACTTTTTCAAATGGGAGAACTAGATACATAAAGTGCTTTAATTTCTAAACAGTAACACAGATATGTATGAAAATATCCTCAAATAAAAGGTGACATTCTGTACTGTCACCTAATATGAAACATTCTATCTGAAATCCAAAATGCTGGAGCATAGCACCAAATGTAAAACTGTAAGCTTCACTGTCCAAACACATATGGTGTGGACTATGTGTGCCTGGTAAACACATGTGGATCTGGTGAACAGTTATCACTTGTTGACCAACTACCGGAATACTGACCTCAGAGTCTCCAGTTTACAGTGGGGATTCCCCAGTTCAGCAGAGAGCAGCTTCACTCCTGAATCCTTCAGGTCATTGTTACTCAGATCCAGCTCTCTCAGGTGTGAGGGGTTTGACTTCAGAGCTGAGACCAGAGAAGCACAGCCTTCCTCTGTGACTAGACAGCCTGACAGCCTGCAAAGAGTCAAATCATATTAAAACCACACTGCTATTCTTTGGTGGTCAAAATAGTGGCAGTATATTTTTTTCAACATATTCAGATACATCAGTGTCCTGAAACCTGCCATATCTATTCATAAATTAATGTTTCATTATTGGAAATGAGAAATTATCAAAGTATTGCTTGTAGAGAGAAAAATGTATAGTACAAATATTTGAGTAGACTGACCAGACCAGTTTAAAAAGCAGTATCAGTCAAAAGACAGACAGTGAGGTATCAGATTTAGATTGTATTGAGTATACAGTCCACACCATATATATTTTGACAGTGAAGCTAACATTTCAAATGTGGCTCTATACTCCAGCATTTTGGATTTGAGATCAAATGTTTCATATGAGGTGACAGTATATAATGTCACCTTTTATTTTAGGGTATTTTCATACATATCTGTTTCACCATTTAGAAATGAAAGCACTTTATGTATCTAGTCCCCCACTTTTGAAGAAGTCATAAGTATTCTGACCAATTCACTTATAGTGTATTAAAGTAGTCAAAAGTTTAGTATTTGGTCCCAAACTCGTTGGTTGCATTTGCAGTTTGTTTTGGTTGTGTTTTGGGTTATGTTTTGCCCAATAGTAACTGAATGGTGGATGATGACTGGAGTAATTTTCTGTCTAAGTGAGTAGATTACATGTTTCTAAACACTACTAAATTAATCCTATAAATGCCATGATTTAAAAAAATAATGAATGAATCATGAATAATAATGAGTGAGAAAGTTACAGAGGCTACAACAAAACATGCTAACCTCTCACCATTACCAATAACAGTGGGGGTATGATCCTTGTTCCTCTGTAACTTTCTCATTCATCATCATTCATGATTCATTCATGATTATTCATAATCATGGTAGCATCCACATGAATGTAGAAGTGTTCAGAAACATCTTCTATTCTTACAGACAATACAAGTGAAGTGACTCCAAAATGACAGGACATTATTCACCATTCAGTTTCTATTGGGAAAAACATCATCCAAAACACAACCAAGACAAACTGCAAATGTATTCAACAAGTTTGTAGAATCACAGGCTTGATATAATCACTGCAGGTAAGGAATATGGGACCAAATACTAAACGTATGACTACTTTAATACAATATAAGTGAATATGTCCAAATTATTACGACATATACAAATGGGAGAAATAGATACATAAAGTGATTTCATTTCTAAACAGTAACACAGATATGTATGAAAATATCCTCAAATAAAGGTGATATTATATACTGTCACCTAATATGAAGCATTTTATCTCAAATCAAAATGCAGGAGCATAGCACCAAATGTAAAACTGTAAGCTTCACTGTCCAAACACATATGGTGTGGACTATGTGTGCCTGGTAAACACATGTGGATCTGGTGAACAGTTATCACTTGTTGACCAACTACAGGAATACTGACCTCAGAGTCTCCAGTTTACAGTGGGGATTCCCCAGTCCAGCAGAAAGCAGCTTCACTCCTGTATCCTTCAGGTCATTGTTACTCAGATCCAGCTCTCTCAGGTGTGAGGGGTTTGACCTCAGAGCTGAGACCAGAGAAGCACAGCCTTCCTCTGTGACTCCACAGCCTGACAGCCTGACAAAGAGATCATCATGATTTCACAAACTGTTAATTTAACACCAGTAGTGTAGAAGGACAATGGCAGATGCATTTGGTTTATTCTCTTAAACAACATATAGATTCATCTTCCGTCTCCTAGAATTGTATGGTAATAATGTTATACTAATGTGAAAATCAATTCATTGATTAAATGTGTCCTGAAACCTGCCATATCTATTCATAAATGGATGTTTTATTATTAGAAATGACAAATTATGAAAGTATTGCTTGTAGATAGAAACATGCATATTACAAATATTTGAGTAGACTGACCAGAGCAGTTTAAAAAGCAGTATCAGTCAAAAGACAGACAGTGAGGTATCAGATTTAGATTGTATTGAGTATACAGTCCACACCATATCTAGTTTGACAGTGAAGCTAATATTTTAAATGTGGCTCTATACTTCAGCATTTTGGATTTGAGATTAAATGTTTCATATGAGGTGACAGTATATAATGTCACCTTTTATTTGAGGGTATTTTAATACATATCTGTTTCACCGTTTAGAAATGAAAGCACTTTATGTATCTAGTCCCCCTATTTGAAGAAGTCATAAGTATTCTGACCAATTCACTTATAGTGCATTAAGGTAGTCAAAAGTATAGAATTTGGTCCCGAACTCGTTGGTTGCATTTGCAGTTTGTTTTGGTTGTGTTTTGGGTTATGTTTTGTCCAATAGTAACTGAATGGTGGATGATGACTGGAGTAATTTTCTGTCTAAGTGAGTAGATTACATGTTTCTAAACACTACTACATTAATCCTAATGATGCCATGATTAAGAAAAATAATGAATGAATCATGAATAATAATGAATGAGAAAGTTACAGAGGCTACAACAAAACATGCTAACCTCTCACCATTACCAATAACAGAGGGGGTATGATCCTTGTTCCTCTGTAACTTTCTCATTCATCATCATTCACGATTCATTCATGATTATTCATAATCATGGTAGCATCCACATGAATGTAGAAGTGTTCAGAAACATCTTCTATTCTTACTGACAATACAAGTGAAGTGACTCCAAAATGACAGGACATTATTCACCATTCAGTTTCTATTGGGAAAAACATCATCCAAAACACAACCAAGACAAACTGCAAATGCATTCAACAAGTTTGTAGAATCACAAGCTTGATGTAATCATTGTGGGTAAGGAATATGGGACCAAATACTAAACGTATGACTACTTTAATACAATATAAGTGAATATGTCCAAATTATTACAAATTTTTCAAATGGGAGAACTACACACATAAAGTGCCTTCATTACTAAACAGTAACACAGATATGTATGAAAATATCCTCAAATAAAAGGTGACTTTATATACTGTCACCTAATATGAAACATTCTATCTCAAATCCAAAATGCTGGAGCATAGACGCAAATGTAAAACTGTTCACTGTCAAAACACATATGGTGTGGACTATGTGTGCCTGGTAAACACATGTGGATCTGGTGAACAGTTATCACTTGTTGACAAACTACAGGAATACTGACCTCAGAGTCTCCAGTTTACAGTGGGGATTCCCCAGTCCAGCAGAGAGCAGCTTCACTCCTGAATCCTTCAGGTCATTGTAGCTCAGATCCAGCTCTCTCAGGTGTGAGGGGTTTGACTTCAGAGCTGAGACCAGAGAAGCACAGCCTTCCTCTGTGACTCCACAGCCTGACAGCCTGACAGAGAGATCATCATGACTTCACAAACACACTGTTAATTTAACACCAGTAGTGTAGAAGGACAATGGCAGATGCATTTGATTTATTCTCTTAAACAACATATCGATTCATCTTCTGTCTCCTAGAATTGTATTGTCATATTGTTATACTAATATGAACATCAATGCATTGATTCAGTAAGTTTTTCAATGTAATATTATATATTATATACATATTATAATACTTATATTTCTCTAGACTTAATATTTATTCCTGATTATTAGTTCTTATATGTCATTTGATGTACTCACAGAGCAGCTCTGGAGGCTTTGACCACTGGCAGCAGCCTCAGAAGACCTTCCTTTGATCTGGAGTATTTCTTCAGGTCAAACACATCCAGCTCCTTTTCTGAAGTCAGCAACACAAAGACCAGAGCTGACCACTGTGCAGGTGACAGTTCTTCTTCTGAGACACTTCCTGATCTCAGGTAGCTTTGGATCTCCTCCACTAGAGAATGGTCATTCAGTTCATTCAGACAGTGGAACAGATTGATGCACCTCTCTGGAGAGGGATTCTCCCTGATCTTCTCCTTGATGTACTTGACTGTTTCTTCATGGCTCTTCGAGCTGCTTCTTGTCTTTGTCAGTAGACCTCGTAAGTGCTTCTGATTGGACTCCAGTGAGAGGCCCAGAAGGAAGCGGAGGAAAAGGTCCAGGTTTCCCGTCTCACTTTGTAAGGCTTTATCCACAGCACTCTTGTAGACAGAAACTTTACGCTTGCGTCTGATCCTCACAGAAAAGTTACTGGACGTTGATTGAGGTTTGGCCATTAGATTCTCATTGTTGTTGATGAATGAGAGGAACACATATACAGCAGCCAGAAACTCCTGAATGCTCAGATGCACGAAGCAGTACACCTTGTCCTGGTACAGCCCACATTCCTCTTTAAAGAGCTGTGTGCACAATCCTGAGTACACTGATGCTTCATTGACATCAATGCCAGCCTTTTTCAGGTCTTCTTCATAGAAAATCAGATTGCCGTCAACAAGCTGTTGAAAAGCCAGTTTTCCCAGTGACAGAATGCTCTCTTTATTCCAGTGTGGACCTGTCTCTTCTTTCCCAAGATACTTTTCATTCTTCTGTTTGGTATGAAACTCCACAAGGTGTGTGTACATCTCAGTCAGAGTCTTGGGCATCTCTTCTCTCCTATGTTTCAGCATGTGTTCAAGGACTATTGCAGAAATCCAACAGAAGACTGGAATGTGGCACATGATGTGGAGGCTCCTTGATGTCTTTATGTGTGAGATGATTCTGCTGGCCAGGTCCTCATCACTGAATCTCTTCCTGAAATACTGCTCCTTTTGTGGGTCATTGAACCCTCGTACCTCTGTCACCTGGTCAACACACCCTGAAGGGATCTTATTGGCTGCTGCAGGTCGGGTAGTTATCCAGAGGAGAGCAGAGGGAAGCAGATTTCCCTTGATGAGATTTGTCAGCAGACCATCCACTGAGGTTGACTCTGTGACGTCACAGCATATCTTGTTCTTCTGGAAGTCTAGGGGCAGTCGGCACTCATCCAGACCATCAAAGATGAACAGAACTTTGTACTTGTCGTAGTTGGAGATTCTTGATTCTTTGGTTTCCATTGATAAGTTCGATGAAAGTGTGTTTATCCCCTTTCATCAAATTCAGATCCCGAAAAGGGAATGAAAATACAAATTGGACATCCTGATTTGCTTTTCCTTCAGCCCAGTCCAGAATGAACTTCTGCACAGAGACTGTTTTTCCAATGCCAGCGACTCCCTTTGTCAGCACAGTTCTGATAAGTTTGTCTTGTCCAGTTAAGGGTTTGAAGATGTCGTTACATTTGATTGCAGTCTCTGGTCTTGCTTGTTTCCTGGTTGTTGTCTCAATCTGTCTCAGCTCATGTTCATTATTGACCTCTCCTGTTCCACCCTCTGTGATGTAGAGCTCTGTGTAGATCTTATTGAGAAGTGTTTGGTTTCCTTGTTTAGCGATCCCCTCAAATACACATTGAAACTTCTTCTTTAGATTAGATTTGAGTTCACGTTGGCAAATCACAGCAAGCTCATCTGAATGAGGAAATAACACAGAGGATATTAATTTTACATCTGTTTTAATGCCTACAGTATTGTAGGACTGTTATAAAGTTTTAAATGAAAGTAATTTATTCTCTTAACTGACTGTATAAATGTGTAAATGTTTTCATAATGCATTACAGACTGGTGTGACTGATTATATTATTATTGGTATTCTCTCTCTCTCTCTCTCTCTCTCTCTCTCTCTCTCTCTCTCTCTCTCTCTCTCTCTCTCTCTCTCTCTCTCTCTCTCTCTCTGTCTAAATTAATCAACACAACACCTCCCTGCTGCTACTTGATGAGGTCACTAGGTGTTGTGTTAAGGCTGCTACAATATCATTGAGTTACACAGCTACTTTAGCTACAGCTTTTAAATGTTCTAAAACAGCATTCAACATGAGGCAGACAGCTCTTACTTTTCTCCAGTGTGTCAGCAAGCTCCTTCTGGTTCATTTTCCTCAGGACGTGCAGTGTGATCTTCAGAGCCCCCTCTCTGGCACTGCTCACCTGCTTCTCATCTTCAGCATCCACCACTTCCTTATCCTGCTTCAGACTCTCAAAGCCTTCTGGGAGTTCTGGACTAAGAATCCTCTTGAACATCTTCAGCTCGTTCTTCACAAATGTTATAATATTCTCTTCAAGCAACTGAAATAAATCAAGTAAATAAGTTAAGCAAGAGACTAAATGCTTTCTCATTAACACATGAATGAATGATTGACAGATCAACTTTACTTGAGGTAAACAAAAACAAATGTACATAACAGGACCACATACACTGAATATGGAGGCCAGGTCTGTTTGATGACTCTGGGAAGACTGACCACTGAGAATCTCTGACTCTGATCTCTCCTGTTGGTTTCTGTGGACAAAACATGAGATTACATCTCCTCATCCAGGGAGTGCACACACACACTCACACTCACACTCACACTCACACTCACACACACAAACACACACACAGGGAGGGAATATAGTGTTTGTTTAATATTGTTTCAGGACTATGAAAATGGAAAAAAATTATTAGCCTATGGATTATGAAAACAACAAAAATAAATGGGAAAATGGGAGAGGAGAAATGACTAGAGACAGTGTTGTTTAACTCACTGACCATGACCCATGACTTCTTCTTACCTTTGTTCAGTAGAAAAGTCTCCCTCTCTAAAGTGTATAGGTTTACCCATAGACCGGTCACTCTTCATGGACACACAGCTGGGTACAGGGGAGGCTGGTCTCTCCTGCTTGATTGGGCTTCAACACAACAGAGACAAACATTACATCTCTCATCTACTCTGAGCTCAGATGGGGAAACATAAGAAGATTTTCATTCCAAAACGCTATATATCCATTTTCAGAAATGTTCGTAAATTAGCTTTTATTGTTTAAAGAAATTATGAAAGAGATTTGATGTGTTTTTTCAGTAGCTAATCATGGCATGGGATTGTTCAATGACAGACATGTATTTGTTTAAAATCTATCACTTGATGGTTTCATTTTAGAGAGACAAATAATCATGTTTTTTTGCAAAATGCTATATATCTGCCTCACTCTCAGAGAAATAAGTAGTACTGCTAGGTTTTACACAGTAATAATATATATCTGCCTCACTCTCAGAGAAATAAGTAGTACTGCTAGGTTTTACACAGTAATAATATATATCTGCCTCACTCAGAGAAATAAGTAGTACTGCTAGGTTTTACACAGTAATAATATATATCTGCCTCACTCTCAGAGAAATAAGTAGTACTGCTAGGTTTTACACAGTAATAATATATATCTGCCTCACTCTCAGAGAAATAAGTAATACAGCTAGGTTTGACACAGTCAAATGTGACCGACCGGCTCGATTCGATTTTATGTAGCAAAATTTGAAATTGTGTTTTTTTTTACATGGGATAAAAGTAGAGACTCAGCTAGAAAAAGGTATATCATACACTACAGTTGAGGAACAATGGGAAAGTAATTCTGCTTTGAAAGATGATAAACTTGTAACCTCACTTTTGAGAAAATGGCCTTTGAAAGTTTTGGTTCACCTACTGGAGAGCTCTTCTTTATCTACAGTGGTATTACTTAGGCAGATAATGTCATCCATCTAAATAAATAGTTTTTTAAATATATATAGTTAACTAAATGTATGGTGTTTTGGGTTTATGTCAGTTTCATTGTTTGTTATGCTATAAATGGTTATGTTATGGTTGTAAGTGGTAGAATGAACTAGAAAATATCATATTTTGAAATTCCGAGTAATTACTACTTTAGTAAGGATATACTTTATTCAGTACTACTGCAGTTGCTAAATAATTCCAATAAATGGCAGCATAAGACCACGAATGACATTTCAGAAGGTTAGTTTAGTTTTCTCCCTGGATACACCACCACTCCCCCTCACAGGAAAACTCCTGCACACGCATTTTACTGTCCCTTTCCACACTGCTAACGCAAGAGGAACGACTGAAAAAGCATTTAACAGATTACTGTGAAATAATATAATGATGATTCATGTTTATTATTAGCTGTTTTTATGCTCATGTTTTGAAATTATACTTGATTACTATAACGATTATCAATAAGCCTGAACATTAGTTTAGTCACCTCTGGTCGAGAATAAAACTTATTTTCCTAGTACATTCATTGTCAGATTCATCAACCAGCAGCGAGCACTCTGTTTTCTAGCACAAGCGAGGGGCATGTTGAGGTACATTTGCTAACCGCGAGGGTTGCATGATGTAATTTATTGGCCTGCTGGAAGACGCACTCTTGTCTTTTCTATTCCGAGGTTGTTTACTACCAATATTTTATAATGCATGTATTCTAGGGTTGAGGTTAGCGCATCTGACTAGTGATTATTTACCCGGGGTTCAACACCTGCTATAGTCACTATTTAATTGCTCTTCCAAAAGCAACACAGGACAAATACGAGATATATAGCTAACTAAAGTAATGAGTGACCATTTTAGAAAATCATGGGACATTTAGTATTTGGTTGCATGCTATTTTATGTCAATCATATTGCTGCTTGTAGCCTATAACTGATGCTTCGTTGTCTTATGTTGCCATCTATTGGAAATATTTAGCAAATCAAAGTTATTAATTCACGTACAGACATTGGTGAGGCAGCTGAGAATAAAAACTAATGTGGCTTGTTTATCAAGCATTCTGCCTTGCAACAATACATATCATAAAATAACTAATAATAAACAAAAAAACAGCAAACGCCAAGACAGGTTTTGATTAACAAAATTGTTAATGGCCAGCAGCCATTTAGAAACAACAAATCGTGAAAGAAAAATTGTTATTTCTTAATTTAAAAATGTATTCTGGCTGTTTAAATTGACCACATCTTGAAAAAGAGGATAGGACATATGTTTTGTTTAGGTTGTACACCTTTTTCTGAAAACAAATATGGTTAAAAAGGTCGCTGGTTCTAATCCCTGAGCCGACTAGTTGAAAAATCTGTCGATGTGCCCTTGAGCAAGGCACTTAACCCTAATTGCTCCTGTAAATTGCTCTGGATAAGAGGGTCTGCTAAATGACTAAAATGTAACAGTGAGCGCGCTCACCAAGTAGCCGTAACCTTGTTAATAATAAGTTACCTGAGGTAAACCTACAGGGTTAACGCTCACCAAGTAGCCGTAACCTTGTTAATAATAAGTTACCTGAGGTAAACCTACAGGGTTAACGCTCACCAAGTAGCCGTAACCTTGGTAATAATAAGTTACCTGAGGTAAACCTACAGGGTTAACGCCTATCAAGTAGCCGTAACCTTGTTAATAATAAGTTACCTGAGGTAAACCTACAGGGTTAACGCTCACCAAGTAGCCGTAACCTTGGTAATAATAAGTTACCTGAGGTAAACCTACAGGGTTAACGCCTATCAAGTAGCCGTAACCTTGTTAATAATAAGTTACCTGAGGTAAACCTACAGGGTTAACGCTCACCAAGTAGCAGTAACCTTGTTAATAATAAGTTACCTGAGGTAAACCTACAGGGTTAACGCTCACCAAGTAGCTGTAACCTTGTTAATAATAAGTTACCTGAGGTAAACCTACAGGGTTAACGCTCACCAAGTAGCCGTAACCTTGTTAATAATAAGTTACCTGAGGTAAACCCACAGGGTTAACGCTCACCAAGTAGCCGTAACCTTGTTAATAATAAGTTACCTGAGGTAAACCTACAGGGTTAACGCTCACCAAGTAGCCGTAACCTTGTTAATAATAAGTTACCTGAGGTAAACCTACAGGGTTAACGCTCACCAAGTAGCCGTAACCTTGTTAATAATCAGTTACCTGAGGTAAACCCACAGGGTTAACGCTCACTAAGTAGCCATAACCTTGTTAATAATAAGTTACCTGAGGTAAACCTACAGGGTTAACGCTCACCAAGTAGCCGTAACCTTGTTAATAATAAGTTACCTGAGGTAAACCTACAGGGTTAACGCTCACCAAGTAGCCGTAACCTTGGTAATAATAAGTTACCTGAGGTAAACCTACAGGGTTAACGCTCACCAAGTAGCCGTAACCTTGGTAATAATAAGTTACCTGAGGTAAACCTACAGGGTTAACGCAGGCAGGTCTCATTTTTAAACAATAGTGAAGCTGGCATTGTGACGCAGAACAATGGACTGGGAATAGAACGTTCTGAAGGCGAGTCGGTGTCACGGAGCTCAATAGAACTAATAGGAGCTGGTAGGGTGAAAAATACCCTAAAATAAGGCCTGTTGTTTCGCAATTACTTCATAACCAGGGACAGAAGTTAATATAATGAAACTGGGCTCCATGGCGGATGCAATGAACTAATTTTATCAGAAATAAAGGTTGTAAAAAATGTAACTTGAGGCGCCCCGAAAATAATATTCAAAAAGTTCAGTCCTTGGACACAGAGGGGTTAAACACTAAAGTTACCGTCCATCTAGTGAAGAGAGGAGAACCGGACAGAGGGATGGTAGGTAGCCAGCATCCGTCAACGAGAGAGGGAGAAGCCCTCAACGGGATTTAACAGGTGGAAGAAACAACCCGGGAGCTCCATCGGTCCACAAGAAAAGCAGGCAGCCGGTGATGATGTAGTGGTAGCTAGGATAACTAGGATGCTGCTGGTAGAGTAGCTAGCTTAGCTAGCTGTACCGACTAGCTTGGCTAACTAGCAGGTCGTTCGTCTGTCCCTCAAGGATGATGACGAATCCGGTGAACCACACAAGATGAAACAAGAATAGCGAGTGAAAAGGATCTGGCTACACTCATACTGTCACTGACCCCATTACGCAAAAAAGCTAATTGAACAATAAACTTCGGCGTCTCAACACTGTAACAAACTCCGTTGTTATTCCCCAAGATCACCTCAGCCCACTCTGCGCGTAACTGGACAATATGCTTGGCGCCAAACCGTACGTGGACGCGGGCAGTTCTGGACGTGGACGCGGACAGTTCCAGAACGCGGACATGAGCAGAGCAACACAATACATTTACATTTACATTTTAATCACTTAGCAGACGCTCTTATCCAGAGCGACTTACAGTTAGTGAGTGCATACATAACCCAGTCTTTACACTGGCTTACATTAGTAATATTCATTTTTATATGTAAAACAAACATTCAAAGTTTTTTTATAACAATATTTTGAGATCTGGGCCCATATCCACAAAGTGTCTCAGAGTAGAACATTGGTCGTATAAGTGCTGAGAATAAAGACATTTTACACTTATGGGTATAAATTAAAGCTATGCATGAAGCCTCTAGTCCCACCTAGTCGGCAGATATTTAGGACACCTCATGAGCTGTCCTAACCAGTTAAGAGTTAACAGCAGGTGTCTTGATAATACTATCGAATAATGCAGATTATTTTTCCCAGACATCTATAGTGTTTACAGTAATGACTATTACTGATCATTATCTTTTTTAATCCCACCCCTCTGCTACTCTCTGCCCCGCCCACCTATCTCCGTAGAACATCCTCTTTTGATTTCCACCTGCCATATTTTTTTCAACTTTGCTGTGATGTCTTACATGCATTTTAAACCTTTCTAGTCACATAGTATCCACAGACTAAATTAAAGGTCAATATTTTTCGTAAGAGTATTATTCTGTTGTTGATTGACTGACTATGGCTTTCCAAATCCCCAGCACTGCTATTTCTAAGGATCATCTTAAATGAATATTGGGATTTTAAAACCATTCCTATTTTCCTATAAATTATATTATTAGCAAAAAATATTCCTATTTAATAGTAGTAGACATCATTCATAAATGGCACCATGCAGGGTTCTATATGGAACCATTTTGGTTCAGGGAAGAAGAACCTCTAGAGTTCTGATTAAAGAACCCTATAAAATGTTTCTATATAGAACTTTTAGTGGTTCCATATATTAAGCAAGCGATATAACTTATATTATTATATTTTTATAACCTTTTTTGGTTTAAACAGGAGTGAAGAGTGTGTTGATTTGACGGTAATATTGTCAAAATTCCGTTTGTAACAACGATCAGAATTAGTAAAAACAATAAGGTTCTGCATGACAACATATTAAACAATAACTAAGAGTAGGATAAATGATTGTGTCATGCAAAACTTCTATAGATGTGTGTGTATGCTGGTAAAGATGTGTCTGTGTGTGTGTGTGTGTGTGTGTGTGTGTGTGTGTGTGTGTGTGTGTGTGTGTGTGTGTGTTTGTGTGTGTGCTGGTGAGACATCCACATATCACAGTCAAATATACAGGATGCAAACATTTCATTCCAGCTATACAGCGTTTTGCAAAATAAAAATTCATACACAAAAATCTATTAATTAAAATCTTACAACAACAATATTTGACAGACACATGAAGTTACCCATAAGCAATCATTTCTGATGTAAAATAACAAACGTGAAAAAATTGTGGATATAACGTTTTAGAAATAAACTCCTTATAAATTCGTAAACAACATTGTCATCTCACCTCTTAGCTTTGGTGTCATGTTCCCCAGAGAGACTCATGTTAGAGGCAGGGACCCCCTCCTCTCTCTCCCCAGAGAGACTCATTTTAGAGGCAGGGCCCCCCTCTTCTCTCTCCCATGAGAGACTCATTTTAGAGGCAGGGACCCCCTCCTCTCTTTCTCCAGAGAGACTCATTTTAGAGCACTGACCCCTAAACAGAGATCCAACATGTTGGTTGTGGTGAACACAGTGACAACTAATTATTGAATGTCAATTGTTCTATTTTATTCATGATCTCTTAGAAATAAAACATTTACTAACAGATACGTCCAAACGGTCAGGAGATTTAATGCAATCACATCAACACGTAGTCATGACTTATATTTTTAACCTTTTCTCCATGTAGTGGAACTAATAATAATAATAATAATAATAATACAATAATAATATTAATAATAAATAATAATAATAATGTCTCACTTTCTCTTGTAATAATTTCACTCATTCTAGTGTGTTGCTTTGTTCAACAGGTCTGCTATTATTATGATATTATTTAATTTAATTCATAATATCAATGTTAAGAAAAGTACGTTCAGGTTTCATACCAAATTACACAGGAAGTAGGAGCTCATTGTAATTTTGAAAACAACAAACGTTCTGATATTCTGAAAGACGAGCTCCTGAGTGGCGCAGTGGTCTAAGGCACTGCATCGCAGTGCAAAACTGTGCCACTAGATCCTGGTTCGAATCCAGGCTCTGTCGCAGCCGGGAGACTCATGGGCGGCGCACAATTGGCCCAGCGTCGTCCAGGGTAGGGGAGGGAATGGCCGGCAGGGATGTAGCTCAGTTGATAGAGCATGGCGTTTGCAACGCCAGGGCTGTGGGTTCGAAATATATATGTAAGTCGCTCTGGATAAGAGCGTCTGCTAAATGACTAAAATGTAAATGTAAAATGTAATGATTTAGAAGTATGATACATTAACATTTTTACAAATTGTAAAATAACCACGATATACGAATCCTATAATACGAGATATGAACAACAATATGTTTTTGAATTTGACTTGCCTACGCCCAGTTAGCTCCATTTTGTATGATTGAACTGTCACGTACCTGTCCCAGGTGAAATGGACTGTTAGATCTGAGTGTTTTACTGTCATTCTCTATACTATAATAACACCATATATTTAATTTCTCTACACACTCTACAATAATCCCTTGGAAGATTCTTACCTTGTAGCCTGTATTCACAACCTGAACATGTCAAGTCATTGAGATATTTTCGTTGTGCTGAGAGAGCACCTTCCTGATGACAAGTGGCTCTGTATCTCTGTTCTAGGTACAGTTGATCTTTGGATGCAATAATATCTGGTCAAAGCCAGTGACTCAACACCATAGAATAGCATAAACATAAAAGTAGTTTAACCTTTGGCCAGTAAAGGCCATGGCATACTATAAAATGTTGAATCATTATGACGGATCCAGTTTCAACATATCTCTAACTTAGAAGTATACAATAGGGTCCCAAAATATTAAATTAAATGATTTTATACTAATACAATTGCTCAGAGAAAGAGATTGTTTAACAAGTAATACTTTTTTTCTCAAAAAGGTAGCGGTCAAAATTGACACCCCCGTTCAATACCCCCCTTGCGAGAACACATTGGGAGGGATATTAGACAATTCCTACATACAGAATACTTTGAAATGAGCGACTACAGGAAGGTAAAGGTACAACTAAACACACAATAAATAAACAAATCTCCCTAATTGACAGGACGCTTGATTCTTAGTCATTTACCCACCGGCCTCTTACTACTATCCCAATGTATACATTCTACCAACATCATACATAAATAATCCCTGGTAGGATCCTTACTACTATCCCAATGTATACATTCTACCAACATCATACATAAATAATCCCTGGTAGGATACTTACTACTATCCCAATGTATACATTCTACCAACATCATACATAAATAATCCCTGGTAGGATCCTTACTACTATCCCAATGTATACATTCTACCAACATCATACATAAATAATCCCTGGTAGGATCCTTACTACTATCCCAATGTATACATTCTACCAACATCATACATAAATAATCCCTGGTAGGATCCTTACTACTATCCCAATGTATACATTCTACCAACATCATACATAAATAATCCCTGGTAGGATACTTACTACTATCCCAATGTATACATTCTACCAACATCATACATCAATAATCCCTGGTAGGATCCTTACTACTATCCCAATGTATACATTCTACCAACATCATACATCAATAATCCCTGGTAGGATCCTTACTACTATCCCAATGTATACATTCCACCAACATCATACATAAATAATCCCTGGTAGGATCCTTACTACTATCTCAATGTATACATTCTACCAACATCATACATAAATAATCCCTGGTAGGATCCTTACTACTATCCCAATGTATACATTCTACCAACATCATACATCAATAATCCCTGGTAGGATCCTTACTACTATCCCAATGTATACATTCTACCAATATCATACATAAATAATCCCTGGTAGGATCCTTACTACTATCCCAATGTATACATTCTACCAACATCATACATAAATAATCCCTGGTAGGATCCTTACTACTATCCCAATGTATACATTCTACCAACATCATACATCAATAATCCCTGGTAGGATCCTTACTACTGTCCCAATGTATACATTCTACCAACATCATACATAAATAATCCCTGGTAGGATCCTTACTACTATCCCAATTTATACATTCTACCAACATCATACATAAATAATCCCTGGTAGGATCCTTATTACTATCCCAATGTATACATTCTACCAACATCATACATCAATAATCCCTGGTAGGATCCTTACTACTATCCCAATGTATACATTCTACCAACATCATACATCAATAATCCCTGGTAGGATCCTTACTACTATCCCAATGTATACATTCTACCAACATCATACATAAATAATCCCTGGTAGGATCCTTACTAGTATCCCAATGTATACATTCTACCAACATCATACATCAATAATCCCTGGTAGGATCCTTAATACTATCCCAATGTATACATTCTACCAACATCATACATAAATAATCCCTGGTAGGATCCTTACTACTATCCCAATGTATACATTCTACCAACATCATACATAAATAATCCCTGGTAGGATCCTTACTACTATCCCAATGTATACATTCTACCAACATCATACATAAATAATCCCTGGTAGGATACTTACTACTATCCCAATGTATACATTCTACCAACATCATACATCAATAATCCCTGGTAGGATCCTTACTACTATCCCAATGTATACATTCTACCAACATCATACATCAATAATCCCTGGTAGGATCCTTACTACTATCCCAATGTATACATTCCACCAACATCATACATAAATAATCCCTGGTAGGATCCTTACTACTATCTCAATGTATACATTCTACCAACATCATACATAAATAATCCCTGGTAGGATCCTTACTACTATCCCAATGTATACATTCTACCAACATCATACATCAATAATCCCTGGTAGGATCCTTACTACTATCCCAATGTATACATTCTACCAATATCATACATAAATAATCCCTGGTAGGATCCTTACTACTATCCCAATGTATACATTCTACCAACATCATACATAAATAATCCCTGGTAGGATCCTTACTACTATCCCAATGTATACATTCTACCAACATCATACATCAATAATCCCTGGTAGGATCCTTACTACTGTCCCAATGTATACATTCTACCAACATCATACATAAATAATCCCTGGTAGGATCCTTACTACTATCCCAATTTATACATTCTACCAACATCATACATAAATAATCCCTGGTAGGATCCTTATTACTATCCCAATGTATACATTCTACCAACATCATACATCAATAATCCCTGGTAGGATCCTTACTACTATCCCAATGTATACATTCCACCAACATCATACATAAATAATCCCTGGTAGGATCCTTACTACTATCTCAATGTATACATTCTACCAACATCATACATAAATAATCCCTGGTAGGATCCTTACTACTATCCCAATGTATACATTCTACCAACATCATACATCAATAATCCCTGGTAGGATCCTTACTACTATCCCAATGTATACATTCTACCAATATCATACATAAATAATCCCTGGTAGGATCCTTACTACTATCCCAATGTATACATTCTACCAACATCATACATAAATAATCCCTGGTAGGATCCTTACTACTATCCCAATGTATACATTCTACCAACATCATACATCAATAATCCCTGGTAGGATCCTTACTACTGTCCCAATGTATACATTCTACCAACATCATACATAAATAATCCCTGGTAGGATCCTTACTACTATCCCAATTTATACATTCTACCAACATCATACATAAATAATCCCTGGTAGGATCCTTATTACTATCCCAATGTATACATTCTACCAACATCATACATCAATAATCCCTGGTAGGATCCTTACTACTATCCCAATGTATACATTCTACCAACATCATACATCAATAATCCCTGGTAGGATCCTTACTACTATCCCAATGTATACATTCTACCAACATCATACATAAATAATCCCTGGTAGGATCCTTACTAGTATCCCAATGTATACATTCTACCAACATCATACATCAATAATCCCTGGTAGGATCCTTACTACTATCCCAATGTATACATTCTACCAACATCATACATAAATAATCCCTGGTAGGATCCTTACTACTATCCCAATGTATACATTCTACCAACATCATACATAAATAATCCCTGGTAGGATCCTTACTACTATCCCAATGTATACATTCTACCAACATCATACATAAATAATCCCTGGTAGGATACTTACTACTATCCCAATGTATACATTCTACCAACATCATACATCAATAATCCCTGGTAGGATCCTTACTACTATCCCAATGTATACATTCTACCAACATCATACTTCAATAATCCCTGGTAGGATCCTTACTACTATCCCAATGTATACATTCCACCAACATCATACATAAATAATCCCTGGTAGGATCCTTACTACTATCTCAATGTATACATTCTACCAACATCATACATAAATAATCCCTGGTAGGATCCTTACTACTATCCCAATGTATACATTCTACCAACATCATACATCAATAATCCCTGGTAGGATCCTTACTACTATCCCAATGTATACATTCTACCAATATCATACATAAATAATCCCTGGTAGGATCCTTACTACTATCCCAATGTATACATTCTACCAACATCATACATAAATAATCCCTGGTAGGATCCTTACTACTATCCCAATGTATACATTCTACCAACATCATACATCAATAATCCCTGGTAGGATCCTTACTACTGTCCCAATGTATACATTCTACCAACATCATACATAAATAATCCCTGGTAGGATCCTTACTACTATCCCAATTTATACATTCTACCAACATCATACATAAATAATCCCTGGTAGGATCCTTATTACTATCCCAATGTATACATTCTACCAACATCATACATCAATAATCCCTGGTAGGATCCTTACTACTATCCCAATGTATACATTCTACCAACATCATACATCAATAATCCCTGGTAGGATCCTTACTACTATCCCAATGTATACATTCTACCAACATCATACATAAATAATCCCTGGTAGGATCCTTACTAGTATCCCAATGTATACATTCTACCAACATCATACATCAATAATCCCTGGTAGGATCCTTAATACTATCCCAATGTATACATTCTACCAACATCATACATAAATAATCCCTGGTAGGATCCTTACTACTATCCCAATGTATACATTCTACCAACATCATACATAAATAATCCCTGGTAGGATCCTTACTACTATCCCAATGTTTACATTCTACCAACATCATACATCAATAATCCCTGGTAGGATCCTTACTACTATCCCAATGTATACATTCTACCAACATCATACATAAATAATCCCTGGTAGGATCCTTACTACTATCCCAATGTATACATTCTACCAACATCATACATAAATAATCCCTGGTAGGATCTCTCTCCACCCCCCTAACCCAACTCAATCCTAACCCAACTCTATCCCTAACCCTAACCCTAACCCAACTCAATCCCTAACCCAACTCAATCCCTAACCCTAACCCAACCATATTACTAACCCTAACCCTAACCCAACTCTATCCCTAACCCTAACCCAACTCTATCCATAACCCAACCCTAGCTCCAAGCAGCAGCACTGTGGCAAGGACTGGATGTTGTTTGGATGAATAGTGATCTGTATGATTTTTAACAAGCAACTCCACTCTACTACAACGTTAATATTCAATGTGATAAAAACAACTTGTTCCTTACTTTTTATTGTTAGAAACCACTTTTCAGACCTTGTTTTTCCATGACCACATTTAAATGTACCCCTTGATTTCTGTTGAAATATTTAGTGTTTGTATGTGTATCTTGTTGACAACTTTCCAGCAGAAGGGATCCAGGTGGGTATCTGAAGTTCAATTGATCCTGATTGTTTACAGGTTTGATGCCAGGAACAACTAGTGAAGATATCGACACACAAGAGCTTTCATTGGTTCTATGGTAGTTCAACTAGATATGTTTGCTGTACCTCATTATAGATCCATCTGTGGTTGGTACAGCTAGATATGTATTATGTACCTCATTATAGATCCATCTGTGGTTGGTTCAACTAGATATGTATTCTGTACCTCATTATAGATCCATATGTGGTTGGTTCAACTAGATATGTATTCTGTACCTCATTATAGATCCATCTGTGGTTGGTTCAGCTAGATATGTATGCTGTACCTCATTATAGATCCATCTGTGGTTGGTTCAGCTAGATATGTATTCTGTACCTTATTATAGATCCATCTGTGGTTGGTTCAACTAGATATGTATCTGTACCTCATTATAGATCCATCTGTGGTTTGTTCAGCTAGATATGTATTATGTACCTTTTACTTTTAAACTCGGACAAAACAGAGATGCTTGTTCTAGGTCCCAAGAAACAAAGAGATCTTCTGTTAAATCTGACAATTCATCTTGATGGTTGTAAAGTCGTCTCAAATAAAACTGTGAAGGACCTAGGCGTTACTCTTGACCCTGATCTCTCTTTTGACGAACATATCAAGACTGTTTCAAGGACAGCTTTTTTCCATCTACGTAACATTGCAAAAATCAGAAATTTTCTGTCCAAAAATGATGCAGAAAAATTAATCCATGCATTTGTTACTTCTAGATTAGACTACTGCAATGCTCTATTTTCCGGCTACCCGGATAAAGCACTAAATAAACTTCAGTTAGTGCTAAATACGGCTGCTAGAATCCTGACTAGAACCAAGAAATTTGATCATATTACTCCAGTGCTAGCTTCCCTACACTGGCTTCCTGTTAAGGCAAGGGCTGATTTCAAGGTTTTACTGTTAACCTATAAAGCGTTACATGGGCTTGCTCCTACCTATCTTTCCGAGTTGGTCCTGCCGTACATACCAATACGTACGCTACGGTCACAAGACGCAGGCCTCCTAATTGTCCCTAGAATTTCTAAGCAAACAGCGGGAGGCAGGGCTTTCTCCTATAGATCTCCATTTTTATGGAACAGTCTGCCTACCCATGTGAGAGACGCAGACTCGGTCTCAACCTTTAAGTCTTTACTGAAGACTTATCTCTTCAGTAGGTCATATGATTGAGTGTAGTCTGGCCCAGGAGTGTGAAGGTGAACGGAAAGGCTGGAGCAACGAACAGCCCTTGCTGTCTCTGCCAGGCCGGTTCCCCTCTCCACTGGGGTTCTCTGCCTCTAACCCTGTTGCAGGGGCTGAGTCACTGGCCTGCTGGTGCTCTTTCATGCCGTCCCTGGGAGGGGTACGTCAATTGAGTGGGTTGAGTTACTGACGTGATCTTCCTGTCTGGGTTGGCGACCCCCCCCCCCTTGGTTTGTGCTGTGGTGGAGACCTCTGTGGGCTATACTCGGCCTTGTCTCAGGATTGTAAGTTGGTGGTTGGGGATATCCCTCTAGTGGTGCGGGGGCTGTGCTTTGGCGGAGTGGGTGGGGTTATATCCTTCCTGTTTGGCCCTGTCCGGGGGTTTCTTCGGATGGGGCCACAGTGTCTCCGGACCGCTCCTGTCTCAGCCTCCAGTATTTATGCTGCAGTAGTTTATGTGTCGGGGGGCTGGGGTTAGTTGGTTATACCTGGAGTACTTCTCCTGTCTTATCCAGTGTCCTGTGTGAATTTAAGTATGCTCTCTCTAATTCTCTCGTTCTCTCTTTCTCTCTGAGAACCTGAGCCCTAGGACCATACGTCAGGACTACCGGGCATGATGACACCCTGCTGCCCCCAGTCCGCCTGGCCTTGCTGCTATTCCAGTTTCAACTGTTCTGCCTGCGGCTACGAAACCCCTACCTGTCCCAGACCTGCTGTTTTCAACTCTAAATGATCGGCTATGAAAAGCCAACTGAGAGACCTGAGCCCTAGGACCATACGTCGGGACTACCGGCCGTGGTGACTCCTTGCTATCCCCAGTCCGCCTGGCCTTGCTGCTATTCCAGTTTAAACTGTTCTGCCTGCGGTTATGGAACCCCTACCTGTCCCAGACCTGCTGTTTTAAACTCTAATGATCGGCTATGAAAAGCCAACTGAGATTTATTCCTGATTATTATTTGACCATGCTTGTCACTTATGAACATTTTTGAACATCTTGGCATGGTTCTGTTATAATCTCCACCCGGCACAGCCAGAAGAGGACTGGCCACCCCTCATAGCCTGGTTCCTCTCTAGGTTTCTTCCTAGGTTTTGCCTTTCTAGGGAGTTTTTCCTAGCCACCGTGCTTCTACACCTGCATTACTAGCTGTTTGGGGTTTTAGGCTGGGTTTCTGTACAGCACTTCGAGATATTAGCTGATGTAAGAAGGGCTATATAAAATAAAATTGATTGATTGATTGATTATAGATCCATCTGTGGTTGGTTCAACTAGATATGTATTCTGTACCTCATTATAGATCCATCTGTGGTTGGTTCAACTAGATATGTATTCTGTACCTCATTATAGATCCATCTGTGGTTGGTTCAGCTAGATATGTATGCTGTACCTCATTATAGATCCATCTGTGGTTGGTTCAGCTAGATATGTATTCTGTACCTTATTATAGATCCATCTGTCAGCATCATAAACAATGTCCCATCTAGAGTGTAACACACACACACACAAATCTGTAGGAATGTCACACACACACACTTTATGGAACCACGACTGTCTCACAAAAGTTCCTCTGCATTACAGCCCCCCCTTCTGGTCAGGATCAGTACTGCAGATGTGTCATTCAGGCCAATTTGGAGTGAACAAATGAACTATTATTTCAAGTTTTTATTTTTATCTAAACGTTTTTTTTTTTTTTTTTTTTTGCTGCAAAATTGTCTTTGTACAGAAAGGGCACACGTACAAGACACACGTAACTAGTATTGTTAAAATCATTTAATAACACAACACTAACAACCAGGCTATACAGTAGAAGACTGGCTGAGACAAAACACCATTTTCATTTCAGAATCCTAATAGACAATACAGTAGTTGTATTTGGCGTATCACAAAGATTTAAAACAGTAATGCTAATTCGTTCATTAACACAATTATAATTAGTTGGATCCTAAACATTTCCCCATTTTCCTTCATCAAGAAAACTGTTGTTGTTTATGAATTAACTTTGTCTGAAGGAGATGACTAGCCTGATGGCCAGTCTGTTCTTGCTTTCTTGACAACTCTTTATGGAATTGTCATGTTTGACTTGACAATGACAAGCTAGCAGTTGGCACTATTCTATAGTAAAGCAAAATAAACATTTAAAAGGTTTTTTAAATGTTGGCTTTTTCCCTAAACGCTGATATCACAGCTTTATCTCTTTGTCACGGAGGAGAAAGTATGAAAACAACAAGCGCTCTAACAATGAACTGAGCTCAACAAAGCAACTCAACCCCACTATGTACTAAAGGTGCTTTAACAATGAACTGAGCTCAACAAAGCAACTCAACCCCACTATGAACTAAAGGTGTGTAGACATGTAATAAACATTCAACAGCAAACACTATGTACATCTTTCCACTGGAACCTTGGATTGTCTGTTCTTCTCTGTAGTTTACTCACACATGACTCTGTATAATGTAGACCTGGGTTCAAAAAATATCCAATAACTCTTGCAGTCGCAAAAAGCCATCAGGCGCTATGATGAAACTGGCTCTCATGAGGACTGCCACAGGAATGGAAGACCCATAGTTACAGGGAGGGACAGAGAGAGAGTGGAGAGCAGGGAGGGACAGAGAGAGAGAGGAGAGAGGAGGGAGGGACAGAGAGAGAGAGGAGAGAGCAGGGAGGGACAGAGAGAGAGAGAGAGAGAGAGAGAGAGCAGAGAGGGACAGAGAGAGAGAGAGGAGAGAGGGATGGACAGAGAGAGAGAGGAGAGAGGAGGGAGGGAGCAGAGAGAGAGAGAGAGGAGAGAGGGACAGAGAGAGAGAGAGAGAGAGAGAGAGCAGGGAGGGACAGAGAGAGAGAGAGAGGAGAGAGCAGGGAGGGACAGAGAGAGAGAGAGGACAGACAGACAGACAGACAGACAGACAGACAGACAGACAGACAGACAGACAGACAGACAGACAGACAGACAGACAGACAGACAGACAGACAGACAGACAGACAGACAGACAGACAGACAGACAGACAGACAGACAGACAGACAGACAGACAGACAGACAGACAGACAGAGGGAGAGGAGGGAGGGACAGAGGGAGAGGAGGGAGGGGGAGGGAGAGAGAGACAGAGGGAGAGGAGGGAGGGACAGAGAGAGAGACAGAGGGAGAGGAGGGAGGGAGAGAGAGAGAGGGAGAGGAGGGAGGGGGAGGGAGAGAGAGAGAGAGAGAGGAGGGCGGGGGAGAGAAACGGAGAGGAGGGAGGGGGAGGGAGAGAGAGAGAGGGAGAGGAGGGAGGGGGAGGGAGAGAGAGAGAGAGAGAGAGGAAAAATGGCATGGTTAGTTTTATACAGCTGTTGAGGATCATTCATTTCTTCCAAATTGACACACCTAATCTTTATTGACAGACTTGGTTGTGTTCTGTATATTGTGGAGGGGCTGAATCTGCTAGTTTCTACTAGTTCACTAGTTAACCCCTGAGCCAGAGAACTGGCCCACATCCAGCCACCTCCGCCCACAGGAGCAAATTGAGTTAGCAAGCTAAACTATCTAGCATGAGATTCGGTTGGGTTCCAACTCAGAGATTATGACACACCTAACATTGAGACAGTAAACCAAACCTTGTACTAATGGACCTAACATTGAGACAGTAAACCAAACCTTGTACTAATGGACCTAACATTGAGACAGTAAACCAAACCTTGTACTAATGGACCTAACATTGAGACAGTAAACCAAACCTTGTACTAATGGACCTAACATTGAGACAGTAAACCAAACCTTGTACTAATGGACCTAACATTGAGACAGTAAACCAAACCTTGTATTAAGGGACGTAACATTGAGACAGTAAACCAAACCTTGTATTAATGGACCTAACATTGAGACAGTAAACCAAACTTTGTATTAAGGGACCTAACATTGAGACAGTAAACCAAACCTTGTATTAAGGGACCTAACATAGAGACAGTAAACCAAACCTTGTATTAAGGGACCTAACATTGAGACAGTAAACCAAACCTTGTATTAATGGACCTAACATTGAGACAGTAAACCAAACCTTGTATTAATGGACCTAACATTGAGACAGTAAACCAAACCTTGTATTAAGGGACCTAACATTGAGACAGTAAACCAAACCTTGTATTAAGGGACCGTTGTGATGAGTTTCTCGGGTATCAAAGAATCAAGGATGCAAGGATATACTGAGACACTTTGTAGACAGTTAATGCAAATGTTTAATGATTGGTACCGGGTTCGTTACAACAATGACCAGAGCTTTGCCCTTGATGTTACGAACTATCTTGAACAAAGAAGACTCTACCTCATATACCCTTTATTACTACATAAACAGAAAGGGGTGATTCCAGGTGTTATATACTTGTTATATAGAGGAGGTGGCTAAGGGATTTTTAACGGTACCAACTGTTATGATGAGTTTCTAGGGTGCTCAAAGAATCAAGGATTCAAGGTTATACTTAGACACTCTGTGGAGATTTCATACCAAGTATTTATTGAATCACGAGCTCGTGGGTTCATCTAACCAGCGGACGTGGCTTTGGCCTTCGTCAGTTGGACTCCTTCACAACGGAAACCCTCTACCTTATATACCCTTCTGTTACCATCTTCCTGATATACATCTGGTAAGTCTCCATGGGTGCCTTTACAACGGAAACCCTCTACCTTATATACCCTTCTGTTACCATCTTCCTGGCATACATCTGGCAAGTCTCCATGGGCACTCCCTGTCTTTGATGTTCATCACTCTTTACCCCAAAGCCAGTATCCTGTCCATCCATCATGCTATCCTAAACATCAGTAATCTCCTTTGACATAATAGAATGTAGACTTTCTGTCTCCTAACCACTTATCCAATAACTCTTCCCTGGTGCCCACAACACTATGACATGACATCATTATACCATAAAAACATCATATCAATCCACTCTTTTCTTTTTTTTTCTTTTTTTTTGTGGTAAGTGACATGACTTAACCTCAACCATTCACATATAACTTTATATAAAATACAATATTCTCTACTCAGTATCACATATATCTCTGACTAGATCCTAAACTATGCTAGATAACTGAGAATTGATCCCCTTCTACATTCTATACCTGAATCCAACCTGATTCTCCATATATTTAATCAACAAAGGTATAAATTCCCAGTCATCTATCTTATGTGATATCAAACCTCTCAAACCTCTATAAACTCAGTCAGAGTAAAAGATAGACACATAATTAACTACTAAATATTCATGCTAATAATCTATGTAGTTAAAACCTTATTTTTATATATAAGGAAAAATCCCACATAGACATCATCCCCCCTTTTAAAATAACCCCTTTTTCTGATATATGCTAATCAAATATACCCATTACTTATTCATGCTACCAAGAAAACATACATCAACGAAATTGTGACCATCCTGACATCATCACTACAAATACAAAGATCCATGACACTTTGTACTTACATGGATATTATAATCTGAACACATGAATATAAAAATAACAAAAACATCCGTCTACTTCATCCACGCGCAGTCAGAGGAACCCCAAGTTTCTCCCTGGTCACAAGGGGATCTATCTGATCCACTGAGATAGCAAGGGGATCTATCTGATCCACTGAGATAGCAAGGGGCTTTATCTGATCCACTGAGATAGCAAGGGGCTCTATCTGATCCACTGAGATTCTTCCGATCCTGTAAACCTTAAATGCCATGGTATACATTTCCAACTTAACATTCCCATTCCTCAATCAACATTATTAATGGAGTCTAAACTGGAACAAGATGACATGGCAGAATAATTAGTCCTCTCCCTCCTTGTATTAACATTAACTGATACATCTCTAACTGTAATATCTGGCATGTTAGTAATCGTTTGTACAGATCTTAAAATCAATCCCAGAATATTTGAAAACAACACCCCATAACTACATTTTAGTCATTTAGCAGACGCTCTTATCCAGAGCAACTTACAGTTAGTGATTACCTTTATTTTTTATACTGGCCCCCCGTGGGAATCGAACCCACAACCCTGGCGTTGCAAACGCCATGCTCTATCAACTGAGCTACATCCCTGCCGGCCATTCCCTCTCCTACACTGGACGACGCTGGGCCAATTGTGCGTCTCCCGGTTAAGGCCGGCTGCGACAGAGCCTGGATTTGAACCAGGATCTCTAGTGGAACAGTTAGCACTGCGATGCAGTGCCTTAGACCACTGCGCCACTCAGGAGACTATTGTTACAATAATTACTATGGCCACTATAGGACCTAGAATGCTTGCCATCCATGTTCCTATGGAATTACCCACTAAACAACCTTGAAAAAACATAAACAGCATTCAAATTACCATATCCTCCTCATCTTAATATAATAGCCTCCAATTCTATGTGATTATCAATTACACATTCTAATGATTAACATCTCAGACCCAATTGCTTAACAACCCATGATTGTTAAAATATACAATGTTAAACTCCGCCTTTGTCCTCCTAATATTCCTAATATAACATACGAATTATAACACTCTATTATCACTCCCTGTTACATCATCACATCCCTAGACTATTCCTGCTTTAATAATTCAACCAAAATCAGATCATATGAAAATATCATAACCCCATGATAATAACCAATTCATTACTTGCCATTCAACATAGATATGTAGCACCCTAAACATCCATATCAATATCACCCCATACTTCAAATGTATATAATGACTAATATGTTAATACTTTAACCCAATTAATCACATATTCATGATTTCATTCACAATCCTCACCTTAACTTCAATGTTTCAAACAGTATGAGTCAACAATGTCTATTCAATAAATCCTATAAATGTATCCTAAGACATGACCTTAATGTATCACTGTTTAAACCCCTAATATCTATAGAAAACATTTATATGCTTATACATACTAATAATTCACTTAAATCACTCATTAATCTTATAAATTATAACCAACCAAATGACTGAACTCAACCAAATTTAAAATGACAATTCTTATTCACTTTATCCTTATCACTGAAAATGAAAACTCTCAACTTAATCACCCATTACAACTTTCAGAATGTATACTTATATTAACATACACTATAAACATTCAGAATTCAATTGACTTTCCTCATCCTGAAAATAAATACAGATCATTATCTCAATGCATTCTCAATAGTATCACTTTAGCAGTGTATATACCTACTATCATCTCCAGATCGTCAGTTTCCTCGTAGCCATCTGTAGCATCGGTTGACCTGATACGTGTTCAATCTCCCCTCTATCCATACCTCCGTTGGTGTAGACTGTGTGATGATGCATGAACCTTCTTCCTTCACTAGTTCTATGACCATGCAGAGTCCTTCTCCATTTATCACCGTCTCTCTGTGGAGTGTATCCTTCTATCAGCGTACCAATAGTCTCTGCTGCAAAAACACACAGACAAAACAAAACAATGCTCCGCCGAAGCGGTGCCACCTTCCTCCTCTGCGTTAGAAAAGTCCTACAATGGTACATATAGATCTAGGAATCTCTCTCTCTTACTTGGCCCTCCATCAAGGTAGCCATCAACACCTATTACTAACCTTCCCACTTGGGTGTTGTCCATCAATGACTTCCTTAATCCTTTACCACCACATAGTCTCCAAGTCGCAGAAAATGTACAGATTCTCCTGGTAGGTCTGGCAGAGAAGCCTTCACCTTTTCTAAAGAAAGTCTGCATAACATTGTTAGTTGAGACACAGCATGCTACTTCATCCTGTCTTCTTATCAGTCCTGATAAGCCTTTTATATTAGGAAGTACACATTCTCAGTTTGTTACCTGTATAAAAGACACCTGTCCACAGAAGCAATCAATCAATCAGATTCCAAACTCCCCACCATGGCCAAGACCAAAGAGCTCTCCAAGGATGTCAGGGACAAGATTGTAGACCTACACAAGGCTGGAATGGGCTACAAGACCATCGCCAAGCAGCTTGGTGAGAAGGTGACAACAGTTGGTGCGATTATTCGCAAATGGAAGCAACACAAAAAAACTGTCAATCACAAAATCAGCAGGGGATCAAATACTTTTTTCCCTAACTGTATGTGTGTATGTATGTGTGTATATATGTATATATATGTATATATATATATATATATACAGTGGGGAAAAAAAGTATTTAGTCAGCCACCAATTGTGCAAGTTCTCCCACTTAAAAAGATGAGAGAGGCCTGTAATTTTCATCATAGGTACACGTCAACTATGACAGACAAATTGAGAAAAAAAAATCCAGAAAATCCCATTGTAGGATTTTTTATGAATTTATTTGCAAATTATGGTGGAAAATAAGTATTTGGTCACCTACAAACAAGCAAGATTTCTGGCTCTCACTGACCTGTAACTTCTTCTTTAAGATGCTCCTCTGTCCTCCACTCGTTACCTGTATTAATGGCACCTGTTTGAACTTGTTATCAGTATAAAAGACACCTGTCCACAACCTCAAACAGTCACACTCCAAACTCCACAATGGCCAAGACCAAAGAGCTGTCAAAGGACACCAAAAACAAAATTGTAGACCTGCACCAGGCTGGGAAGACTGAATCTGCAATAGGTAAGCAGCTTGGTTTGAAGAAATCAACTGTGGGAGCAATTATTAGGAAATGGAAGACATACAAGACCTCTGATAATCTCCCTCGATCTGGGGCTCCACGCAAGATCTCACCCCGTGGGGTCAAAATGATCACAAGAACGGTGAGCAAAAATCCCAGAACCACACGGGGGGACCTAGTGAATGACCTGCAGAGAGCTGGGACCAAAGTAACAAAGCCTACCATCAGTAACACACTACGCCGCCAGGGACTCAATTCCTGCAGTGCGAGACATGTCCCCCTGCTTAAGCCAGTACATGTCCAGGCCCGTCTGAAGTGCATTTGGATGATCCAGAAGAGGATTGGGAGAATGTCATATGGTCAGATGAAACCAAAATATAACTTTTTGGTAAAAACTCAACTCGTCATGTTTGGAGGACAAAGAATGCTGAGTTGCATCCAAAGAACACCATACCTACTGTGAAGCATGGGGTTGGAAACATCATGGTTTGGGGCTGTTTTTCTGCAAAGGGACCAGGACGACTGATCCGTGTAAAGGAAAGAATGAATGGGGCCATGTATCGTGAGATTTTGAGTGAAACCCTCCTTCCATCAGCAAGGGCATTGAAGATGAAACGTGGCTGGGTCTTTCAGCATGACAATGATCCCAAACACACCGCCCGGGCAACGAAGGAGTGGCTTCGTAAGAAGCATTTCAAGGTCCTGGAGTGGCCTACCCAGTCTCCAGATCTCAACCCCATAGAAAATCTTTGGAGGGAGTTGAAAGTCTGTGTTGCCCAGCGACAGCCCCAAAACATCACTGCTCTAGAGGAGATCTGCATGGAGGAATGGGCCAAAATACCAGCAACAGTGTGTGAAAACCTTTTGAAGACTTACAGAAAACGTTTGACCTGTGTCATTGCCAACAAAGGGTATATAACAAAGTATTGAGAAACTTTTGTTATTGACCAAATACTTATTTTCCACCATCATATGCCAATAAATTCATTAAAAATCCTACAATGTGATTTTCTGGATTTTTTTTTCTCATTTTGTCTGTCATAGTTGACGTGTACCTATGATGAAAATTACAGGCCTCTCTCATCTTTTTAAGTGGGAGAACTTGCACAATTGGTGGCTGACTAAATACTTTTTTTCCCCACTGTATATATATATATATATGTGTATATATATGTATATATATATATGTATATATGTATATATATATGTATATATATGTATATATATATATATATATATATATATATGTGTATATGTATGTTTATGTGTATTATCTCCCGAGTGGCGCAGTGGTCTACTAGAGATCCTGGTTCTAATCCAGGCTCTGTCGTAGCCGGCCGCGACAGGGAGACCCATGGGGCGGCTCACAATTGGCCCAGCGTCGTCCAGGGTAGGGGAGGGAATGGCCGGCAGGGATGTAGCTCAGTTGGTAGAGCATGGCGTTTGCAACGCCAGGGTTGTGGGTTCGATGCCCACGGGGGGCCAGTATGGAGAAAAAAATAAAATAATGTATGCACTCACTCACTCTGGATAAGAGCGTCTGCTAAATGACGTAAATGTAAATATGTGTGTGTGTGTATATATATAAAAAACATGGGGGACTGGAAGTGATGCAGACAATTACATTGATGGAAGTTACAATCTATCTGCAATATTAAGCTGATCTACCCCCTTAAAATAAATAAAATAAATAAAATAATAATATTAATTACCTGAAAATTGTATGTCATCCAGTCTTAAAATGTCTGCAAAAACCAAATATTGAAATACTGTTAAATATTTAAAAAACCATTGTTATCCATTGAGTGAATTGTTATCCATTGAGAGATATAGAATAGTATACAATCGTGCTAGGTAATTTATTTCTACAACTGTGATGTAACTGAACTTCCACTAGGAGGAGCCAGTGGTCCATTCTTGATTAGACACTTCACATAAAATAGAAATTTGTTTGGTAAAAACAGTAGGATAAATAAATATGTAGGTAGATATACATATATATATATATATATATATATATATATATATATATATATATATATATATATATATATATATATATATAATATACTAATATTCTAGATACACACACACACACATAATCAATTGACTAGTATTTTTTCTATAACTGTGATGTAACTGAACATCCACTAGGTGGAGACAGTGGTCCACTCTTGAGTAGAGACTTGGTTTGGCATGCATTTTCATGGGTTCTGAGACACCTTGAGACATGTCACATAAAATTTACATTTGTTTGGTATAAACAGTAGGATATATACATATGTAGGTAGAGTCCATTCTCGTTTAAAAAAATCAATAACAAAACATCTCATTCATTATATACTATATCATTTTATACAATACATTATTAAAAATATTCATTTATAATATACAACATAAATAATACATATATATATGCATAGTTAGATATAGAAGCCTTCATCATTTTGAAAATTCAACTCACCTTCAAAATGCTCCATGAGGATAAAATGATTCAAGAAGTCTCTTTAAGATGTATGTCTTCAGGCCTTCTGGTCCTCTGGGTCTTTTTTCTTGGTTGACTGAGACATCCCACGGACGCTCTTTTATGGGGTCAAATGGATCTGTTTAGGTCAGCAGTAAAACGGGACATCTTTAAGAATACAATTGTTTTACCTTTTTTGTTTTTAATTGACTGAGACATCCACAGGACATTCTATCCTCGGATGCCTCCCGGACATTCCCGGACGCCCCCCCCCCTGAGAGCTATTTTTAAAAGGTTAAAGGTTAAACAGGTTTAAAAAAGTAGTTTCAAAGACACTTGGGGGACCCCATGTGTACATTCAGTTCCCTTGTGTGTAAGGGACCCCCTAGATGAGCAAACTGTTGACCATTAAAATATGGATAGCTGAGAACTCTTTCTAAAAGGGTAAACAGGTTTACAAAAGAGTTGTTTTAAAGAAACACCACACACGCTCACACACACACACACACAACCCAAAGAACCAGTGGCTCTTGTGTAGCGAGAGAGAGAGAGAGAGAGAGAGAGAGAGAGAGAGAGAGAGAGAGAGAGAGAGAGAGAGAGAGAGAGAGAGAGAGAGAGAGAGATAGATAGATAGATAGATAGATAGATAGATAGATAGATAGATAGATAGATAGATAGATAGATAGATAGATAGATAGATAGATAGATAGATAGATAGATAGATAGATAGATAGATAGATAGATAGATAGATAGATAGATAGATAGATAGATAGATAGATAGATAGATAGATAGATAGAAAGATAGATAGATAGATAGATAGATAGATAGATAGATAGATAGATAGATAGATAGATAGATAGATAGATAGATAGATAGATAGATAGATAGATAGATAGATAGATAGATAGATAGATAGATAGATAGATAGATAGATAGATAGATAGATAGATAGATAGATAGATAGATAGATAGATAGATAGATAGATAGATAGATAGATAGATAGATAGATAGATAGATAGATAGATAGATAGATAGATAGATAGATAGATAGATAGATAGATAGATAGATAGATAGATAGATAGATAGATAGATAGATAGATAGATAGATAGATAGATAGATAGATAGATAGATAGATAGATAGATAGATAGATAGATAGATAGATAGATAGATAGATAGATGTAATTCATTGAAGGTAAATACAATTTTCTTTCAAACCTTTTATTTTCTTCTAAATTGTTACTTCAGAAATGTTAGCATACATACACAAATTATTAAAGTTTACTATACAATATTAAATATTAAACTATGACACTAATGTTTACTACTAAACCTATGTATCATAAACGTTATTATTACACAAAACTACACCTTTCTAAACAATACATGTATAATTATTATAATAATGTTTTTCTTAGAAAAAAAGCAGAATCAGCATTTTTCTCCTTTTCAGGGGCCTTTTGTAACTCGACACCCCCATCAGTCTCCAAATCCCCGACTTCAAGCTGTGAGGGAATCAGACGTTGCCTCTTCCACGCAGGCTCTCCATGGCCTTCAAGGTTTTGCATGTTTTCTTTTCGATGATAGATCAACCTTCTTGCCGATAAACCCAAGTTTTGTCTTGAGGACAGAAGGGACCATCTTCGTAAATGTTCACGATGGTGGAAAAACTGTTGCACTTGTTTCATCATATCAAGCACCTTAAACCAATCTCGCCACTTGAAGCTAAAGACAGGCAACAAAATAGTTGACCTCTGTAAAAGCGTTTGAAAATACATACGAACAAACAGATTGGGTGGCATTTGCGCTATTGAATTCAGAACAACCTAAAATTGTCACTTTGGAGTCTGGACTATACGCTACTGAAGAGATTCGTATGACTTTCAAATCATCTGGCCCACAGACTTCCTCTTCCAGTGCGTACCCAGGCAGGGATGGTCCATTCAGGGCCTTTTAGATCTGACATAGAGCAAGTCTTATCTTAAGCCATTCCCTCATGAGAAACGCAGGAGAAAAACTCCCGGTTTTGGGCTGAAAAAGGTTGTTGAGACAGCTGTGTGTGAAAATCTTCACTGTTGAATCGTCCGGTTGGCCCCGGTTGGCCTCCACTCATATCAATCCCACCATTAAAACAATCAGGTGCATCACAAATAATGGCATCGATGGTTTTGTCCTTGTGGCCCAGACATGAAGGACACAACACACCTAGAATTGGTCTAGGAGATGTGTTTTCTGGAGTTTTCTGTGGTTGATCTCTCTTGAGGTTTCTTGTCGCTCGTAGTGTTCACAGGACAAGTCTAACACTTACTTTTACTCAGGCAGACCTACCCAGAAATTACTTTTTCATTCTACAAAGGGGTCACAAGCGCACTACACAGCAGCTCCATAAGTTCACTACAAAAAATTCCCAACTGTTTCAAATTTTTCAAACAGTTCAAACTTTAAGTTCAACTAGGTCAGTACACGACACATCAATCACCAGGCCATTACTTTTTATTTCAAACATGTTGTAGAGGGTTCGTTGCACAGTGCTGATATTCTCTTATTCTCAAACAAACTTTAAACTTTAGAAACTGACACACATGTTGTAGAGGGTTCGTTGCACAGTGCTGATATTCTCTTATTCTCAAACAAACTTTAAACTTTAGAAACTGACACAGACAACGGCTTCTGAGTATATATAAAATATATTTAGTTATGCAATTGCAGGCAGAAGTTAATACAGAGTCAACAGGATTTGTATAGCTCTTCATAAGTTCTGCAAATTGTCCAAAACAATCTCTGCTTTTCATACAAGCACGCCCCTCCCTGGCAGATCAGGAGCCACCATGTTTTCTTCTTGTGGCTGTGTGGAAGCAACGAGAAATTGAAAGACTACAGGTCTACCTGTTCCTCCAGTTGATCTCTATCCCATGTCCTTGACTACACGCCCAGACCAGCTGCAGGGAGCTAGAGGGAACCATCCTTACCAAAAGCACAGCATTGGTAGTTAAGAAATGTCTCTACTATTGTTAATCATATTCATTGTTAACTATTAATATTTAACAAATCAGGTAAATATGTGCTCTTTCTCTCACAGCATAATAGATCATATATTCCCCATCAATGTGCTTTACTTAAAAGAAACAGCTGCACCATCAAGTTACATAAGCACACACCCTAAATAGTGAAGAGAACATCCGGACAGGATGTCCTTAAAAGGTCATAAACACAGGACACAGGAAAACTCACCAATCACTTTTTGACAGCAACCGTCTACTATATTCTCTCTCACAGGAGTCTGTGAAACAAGACAGTTGGAGATTGAAACATTGTATGTGTATTCCCCTCCCCCAACTGCTCTGTTCACTCAGACAAACAAACCAGACTGCAGTTTCCCACGCAAGAATTGACTTCAAATCCTAAAATCTTTCAGAAATACATAATTTCCCCCCCCTCCTCATAATTCCATAGGTCTATAGGAGTGTCCCAGGTTTTCATTACAACCATTTCGAGTGCATATTGTATATGGTTTCAATATCGTACTATCAGATTTGATAAATAACAGATCATAACATGAAAAGCTCAGTGTTGATTTTAAATATAAACATTAACAGTCCACAAAAATGGTGTGTAAAACAGTATGTTGGCTTGGCTGATAAAAAGGGTAGATTGAATTTCTCTTGGCAGTTGTGGCTCCCAGGACTACAGCCAATCAAGGACTAGCTACCCCCCCCCCCCCCCCCCCCCCCCCCCCCACCCCATCCCCTGACATGCTGGACTCTCAGGTTCTGTTCAATAAGGTGCAGCACAGCACAGTACAGTACAACTGTATTAGTCCATGTTACAGGGAACAAAGGGAATTTGTCTTTCTGAAGGTGTTGGTCACAGATCTGCCAGTTCATATCCAATCCCACGTTTTTTTGTCTGGCTCAGGACTCAAACCAATGACCTTTCAGTTACTGGACTAATTCTCTAACTTCCACCTCCTAACACTTCTAGCATGGGCTTCCTAGGCAAAGTTCCTTTTACACTATCCCATGTGTGTAGAAAACATGAGTCTGTCTCATGATCTGGTAATGAGGTAGTCCTGCCTTCAACTTCAAAATCAGTGTCACCCTCAGGTCAAGAGGGCATTACCTCTTGGTCTAATGGTCAAGACACTGGTTTTTCCCATGGGACAGATCCCGCCCATGAAATGTGCACACCTCTCCCAAGGCACCATTCCACTGCTTCCACCAATGTAGTGTTTTTTTGCAAACAGCAACGGTGTAATGCCCCTTTCATCTCAAACCCGGGTCTCCCTGCCCGTAGGCAAACAAATATATTGTAGTGAATTCAGGGGGTAGCCCCAAACGGGTTTTGAACCTGGGTCCATCAACTGTCAAGCCAACACCTGAAGCGCGTTAGGTTCTAAATGAACCTAGTAAAACTCAGGGACGTTTAGTAAAGCTCAAACCAAGTTTATTCACCCATTGGATCATACAGCTGCATAAGACAAAGAACATATTCACTGGTATGTGATGGCCTCACAGGCACTATCCCACTTCTGACACCAATGTAACGAATTTGGGGGTAGCTCCAACCGGGACTCAAACCCGGGTCCAGTGACTATCAAGCCAACAGCTTATCCATTACACCAAGAGATCAGAAGGTGGTAATTGGTAGGTGTTGTGTTCAGCTTGCTACAGTATATACTTATATAGGGCAATGTGTGATCTGGGAGCGGCAGCACTACCACTAGTGCTCCTGAAACAGCCTAACACAATCTTTACCTTCTGAACCTTAAAAACGGATATAAAGTCAGATACATTTAGACAAACCACCATGTGAGCAGCAAGTGTAGGGTTAATGGAGTGAAGTGGAGTCTTCCATCAGGTCAATCAGCTGTCCCAATACGTTACTGACACCATCTGTATCTCTACTAGGAGTCTTCCATCAGGTCAATCAGCTGTCCCAATGAGTTACTGACACCATCTGTATCTCTACTAGGAGTCTTCCATCAGGTCAATCAGCTGTCCCAATGAGTTACTGACACCATCTGTATCTCTACTAGGAGTCTTCCATCAGGTCAATCAGCTGTCCTAATGAGTTACTGACACCATCTGTATCTCTACTAGGAGTCTTCCATCAGGTCAATCAGCTGTCCTAATGAGTTACTGACACCATCTGTATCTCTACTAGGAGTCTTCCATCAGGTCAATCAGCTGTCCTAATGAGTTACTGACACCATCTGTATCTCTACTAGGAGTCTTCCATCAGGTCAATCAGCTGTCCCAATGAGTTACTGACACCATCTGTATCTCTACTAGGAGTCTTCCATCAGGTCAATCAGCTGTCCTAATGAGTTACTGACACCATCTGTATCTATACTAGGAGTCTTCCATCAGGTCAATCAGCTGACCTAATGAGTTACTGACACCATCTTTACCATTAGATGTACAATTGCGCGACTAAGAACTATTCGGTAAATATGAATGACAGATTTCTTGAATTATCTTACTTCTTCTTCTTCGATGAGGTTTAACGGCGGTTGGCATCCAATATGTTGCAATACCGCCACCTACTAGACTGGAGTACAACTCCCTTATAAATTAATACAATAGAATTAACACCACGCTACTCCACTATTTAAATCTATTTATTCCTACCTCATGGCCTCAACCTGAAAGGATGGGACATCACCACTTAACACACCCTGTAACTCTTCTGATGTCAAGTCTCACACACCCAAATACCTCTCTGCAGCTGCCAACACAACCTACATTTTCTTCGACTTACGTTCCATCCCTGCAGTACAATTCATAACCATTGCTATAAATGCTAAAAATCCAATCTTACTGAAACATATATCACTTGTTGGCCTATCCCTCTGTACTGGTACAGATCTACTACTCTCCCTTTTTTCCGCCATTTTTAACCGACTCAAGCTCACAATCTTCCTCCCTCTCTCTCTTAGAGACAATCAAGCCAACACCTTTTCCATTCCACCAAGAGATCAGCAGGTGGTAATTGGTAGGTGTTGGGTTCAGCTTGCTACAGTATATACTTATATAGGGCAATGTGTGATCTGGGAGCGGCAGCACTACCACTAGTGCTCCTGACACAGCCGAACACAATCTTTACCTTCTGAACCTTAAAAACTGACCTAAAGTCAGATACATTTAGACAAACCACCATGTGAGCAGCAAGTGTAGGGTTAATGGAGTGAAGTGGGGGATGGGTAGGACCACCAGTATCAACTATATGTCTATGAATGCATTACTATTAATGCAGTACTAAAACGGATGGATGCTCTTCATCAACACCATCTCACCTGTGAAACTAGATATCAGCAATCAATCAACAAGACTAATGAAATGGAGCAAATGAAGACATTAGAACTGCTAAAAGTCAGACATTATATTCTGACACCAATTTCCTACTGGTAGATTTTGTACATGATCTGTCAATCCTGAGAGCAACGCTCTCTCTCCTCCTCTTCCCCCATCTCTCTTTGCTGGGGTGAAGTTTCCCCTAGATACAGATCTAGGATCAGCTTCCCCTCCCCCAAACCTAACAAGGATCATTAGTGGGAGGAATTTAAACCTGATCCAAAGCCAGTGTCTATTTGGGAAACGTGTCCCCTCCCCCACAACTCTACATGTGGATGTGGCTTCCTCCATCTCACCATGTTCACAAAGAAAACAGCAGTGTATTTCAGCTGTAAGTATTTTGAAGTTACTAGCTATATTATTTTAATTGAATCGACCTAGCCTCATTATTATTCAACAATAACTGGGCCAATGTAGCCGTAGCAGCAGTGGTGGTTCTAGAACATTCCCAGTGGGAGGGGCCAGGCTGGGGCCAGTTGTACTGTTAGAGGGGCCAGTTACATCACACATTATTGTTGTCATGTCGTTTTCGTCACTGCATTGCAGGCATCAATAGACAAATGACCATGTTTATAATCATTCAACTATTTATTATTTGCATTTACATTTTGTCATTTGCATTACATATTCACTATCAGTTACATCAACTGTATTCTACGGTTTTTGTGGTTTCTTACAAAAAGATTCGCAAATTCATCTGGATTTAAGGCCTTTGCCTTCCTTGACTCAAACCTTAATACACCTAAATTGCTTAATCTCTCATCTGACATTGTGGACCTGAGATACGTTTTCACCAGCTTTAGAGCAGAAAAACTCTGTTCATAAGAAGCGGTACTAACAGTGATTGAAACAGATATTCTGCACAGTTTAAAGAGCTCAAAGAAAATGTATTTATAAGGCTGAATGAATAATGCTATCTCTACTACACTGGAGGGTCTCTGCATGCCACTCTGGATTTTCCTTTGTTAAATTCTTCTGAACTGATGTAGTTCATGCCCCAAGTCCTCAATATTTGATTCATACATTCTAGCAAATGGAAACAGGGACTTCTCTTTCCTTCAGGTCATTGTTACTCAGATCCAGCTCTCTCAGGTGTGAGGGGTTTGACTTCAGAGCTGAGACCAGAGAAGCACAGCCTTCCTCTGTGACTAGACAGCCTGACAGCCTGTAAAGAGTCAAATCATATTAAAATCACACTGCTATTATTTGGTGGTGAAAATAGTGGCAGTATATATTTTCTACATATTCAGATATATCAGTGTCCTGAAACCTGCCATATCTATTCATAAATGAATGTATCATTATTAGAAATGACAAATTATCAACGTTTTGCTTGTAGAGAGACAAATATAAAAGTACAAATACAGTGGTGTGAAAAAGTGTTTGCCCCCTTCCTGATTTGTTATTTGTTTGCATGTTTGTCACACTTAAATGTTTCAGATCATCAAACAAATTTAAATATTAGTCAAAGATAAAATGCAGTTTTGAAATGAAGGTTGTTATTATTAAGGGAAAACAAAATCCAAACCTACATGGCCCTGTGTGAAAAAGTGATTGCACCCCCTGTTATAACACAACTCAACTGTGGTTTATCACACCTGAGTTCAATTCCTCTAGCCACACCCAGGCCTGATTACTGCCACACCTGTTCTCAATCAAGGAATCACTTAAATAGGACCTGCCTGACAAAGTGAAGTAGACCAAAAGATCCTCAAAAGCTAGACATCATGCCGAGATCCAAAGAAATTCAGGAACAAATGAGAAAGAAATTAATTGAGATCCATCAGTCTGGAAAAGGTTATAAAGCCATTTCTAAAGCTTTGGGACTCCAGCGAACCACAGTGAGAGCCATTATCCACAAATGGCGAAAACATGGAACAGTGGTGAACCTTCCCAGGAGTGACCGGCCGACCAAAATGACCCCAAGAGCGTAGCGACGACTCATCCAAGAGGTCACAAAAGACCCCACAACAACATCCAAAGAGCTGCAGGCCTCACTTACTCAGTTAAAGTCAGTGTTCATGACTCCACCATAAGAAAGAGACTGGGCAGAAATGGCCTGCATGGCAGAGTTCCAACACGAAAACCACTGCTGAGCAAGAAAACCATTAAGGCTCGTCTCGTTTTTGCCAGAAAACATATTGATGATCCCCAAGACCTTTGGGAAAATACTCTGTGGACTGACGAGACAAAAGTTGAACTTTTTGGAAGGTGTGTGTCCCATTACATCTGCCGTAAAAGTAACATCGCATTTCAGAAAAAGAACATCATACCAACAGTAAAATATGGTGGTGGTAGTGTGATGGTCTGGGCCTGTTTTGCTGCTTCAGGACCTGGAAGACTTGCTGTGATAAATGGAACCATGAATTCTGCTGTCTACCAAAAAATCCTGAAGGAGAATGTCCGGCCATCTGTTCGAGACCTCAAGCTGAAGCGAACTTGGATTCTGCAGCAGGACAATGATCCAAAACACACCAGCAAGTTCACCTCTGAATGGCTGAAGAAAAACAAAATGAAGACTTTGGAGTGGCCTAGTCAAAGTCCTGACCTGAATCCTATTGAGATGCTGTGGCATGACCTTAAAATGGCAGTTCATGCTCGAAAACCCTCCAATGTGGCTGAATAACAACAATTCTGCAAAGATGAGTGGGCCAAAATTCCTCCACAGCGCTGTAAAAACATCATGGGAATTCAAATGTTTGATTGCAGTTGTTGCTGCTAAGGGTGGCCCAACCAGTTATTAGGTTGTAGGGGGCAATCACTTTTTCACACAGGGCCATGTGGGTTTGGATTTTGTTTTCCCTTAATAATAACAACCTTCATTTCAAGACTGCATTTTGTGTTTACTTGTGTTATCTTTGACTAATTTTAAATTTGTTTGATGATCTGAAACATTTAAGTGTGACAAACATGCAAACAAATAAGAAATCAGCAAGGGGGCGAACACTTTTTCACACCACTGTAAAACTGTAAGCTTCACTGTCCAAACACATATGGTGTGGACTATGTGTGCCTGGTAAACACATGTGGATCTGGTGAACAGTTATCACTTGTTGACCAACTACAGGAATACTGACCTCAGAGTCTCCAGTTGACAGTGGGGATCCCCCAGGACAGCAGAGAGCAGCTTCACTCCTGAATCCTTCAGGTCATTGTTACTCAGATCCAGCTCTCTCAGGTGTGAGGGGTTTGACTTCAGAGCTGAGACCAGAGAATCACAGCCTTCCTCTGTGACTAGACAGCCTGACAGCCTGCAAAGAGTCAAATCATATTAAAATCACACTGCTATTCTTTGGTGGTGAAAATAGTGGCAGTATATATTTTCTACATATTCAGATATATCAGTGTCCTGAAACCTGCCATATCTATTCATAAATTAATGTATCATTATTAGAAATGACAAATTATCAAAGTATTGCTTAAAGAGAGAAAAATATAAAGTACAAATATTTGACCATAGACTAACCAGAGCAGTTTAAAAAGCAGTATCAGGCAAAAGACAGACAGTGAGGTATCAGATTTAGATTGTATTGAGTATACAGTCCACACAATATCTATTTTGACAGTGAAGATAACATTTTAAATGTGGCTCTATACTCCAGCATTTTGGATTTCAGATCAAATGTTTCATATGAGGTGACAGTATATAATGTCACCTTTTATTTGAGGGTATTTTCATACATATCTGTTTCACCGTTTAGAAATGAAAGCACTTTATGTATATAGTCCCACAATTTGAAGAAGTCATAAGTATTCTAACTAATTCACTTATAGTGTATTAAAGTAGTCAAAAGTTGAGTATTTGGTCTCAAACTCATTGGTTGCATTTGCAGTTTGTTTTGGTTGTGTTTTGGGTTATGTTTTGTCCAATAGTAACTGAATGGTGGATGATGACTGGAGTAATTTTCTGTCTAAGTGAGTAGATAACATGTTTCTAAACACTACTAAATGAATCCTGATGATTCCATGATTAAGACAAATCATGAATGAATCATGAATAATAATGAGTGAGAGAGTTACAGAGGCTACAACAAAACATGCTAACCTCTCACCATTACCAATAACAGAGGGGGTATGATCCTTGTTCCTCTGTAACTTTCTCATTCATCATCATTCACGATTCATTCATGATTATTCATAATCATGTTAGCGTCCACATGAATGTAGAAGTGTTCAGAAACATATTCTATTCTTACTGACAATACAAGTGAAGTGACTCCAAAATGACAGGACATTATTCACCATTCAGTTTCTATTGGGGAAAACATAATCCAAAACACAACCAAAACAAACTGCAAATGCATTCAACAAGTTTGTAGAATCACAAGCTTGATGTAATCACTGTGGGTAAGGAATATTTGACCAAATACTAAACATTTGACTAAATTAATTTGTCCAAATAATTACGGCTTTTTCATTTGGGACAATTACACACATAAAGTGCTTTAATTTCTAAACGGTAAAACAGATATGAATTAATACCTTTAAATAAAAGGTGACATTCTGTACTGTTGCCTAATATGAAACATTCTATCTCAAATCCAAAATGCTGGAGCATAGCACCAAATGTAAAACTGTAAGCTTCACTGTCCAAACACATATGGTGTGGACTATGTGTGCCTGGTAAACACATGTGGATCTGGTGAACAGTTATCACTTGTTGACCAACTACAGGAATACTGACCTCAGAGTCTCCAGTTTACAGTGGGGATTCCCCAGGACAGCAGAAAGCAGCTTCACTCCTGAATCCTTCAGGTCATTGTTACTCAGATCCAGCTCTCTCAGGTGTGAGGGGTTTGACTTCAGAGCTGAGACCAGAGAAGCACAGCCTTCCTCTGTGACTAGACAGCGTGACAGCCTGCAAAGAGTCAAATCATATTAAAATCACACTGATATTCTTTGGTGGTGAAAATAGCGGCAATATATTTTTTCAACATTTTCAGATATATCAGTGTCCTGAAACCTGCCATATCTATTCATAAATTAATGTATCATTATTAACAATAATAAATGATCTAAGTACTGCTTGTAGATAGAAAAATATAAAGTACAAATATTTGAGTAGACTGACCAGAGCAGTTTAAAAAGCAGTATCAGTCAAAAGACAGACAGTGAGGTATCAGATTTAGATTGTATTGAGTAGACAGTCCACACCATATCTATTTTGACAGTGAAGCTAACATTTTAAATGTGGCTCTATACTCCAGCATTTTGGATTTTAAAACAAATGTTTCATATGAGGTGACAGTATATAATGTCACCTTTTATTTGAGGGTATTTTTATACGTGTCTGTTTCACCATTTAGAAAAATAAATGCACTTTATGTATCTAGTCCCCCTATTTGAAGAAGTCATAAGTATTCTGACCAATTCACTTATTGTGTTTTAAAGTAGTCAAAGGTTTAGTATTTGGTCCCATATTCCTGCCGACAATAATGACAACAACGTGTATCCAGGTGAACAGTGAGTGCTTTATAAATACATTTGATTGATTGTTAGGTTTAGGGTTTTTATGGCAAAAAACAGAATGGGTTTATGGCACTCTTGCTCCTCGTTGTGGCCGTATGTGGGTACTGCATAACTCACTCATGACACTTGCTACGCTCATAATCTGAGGTAGCAACTGCGTCAGATCTACAAATCCATTAGCTAGACCACCCGATTAGACAACAATCACCCCATTATATCCATTTGGTTTGCAACTCAGTGAACCTGCGCAGCATTCGCTCAATTTGATGCCTACGAACGAAGATTTCGATGCATATCAAATTATCCAGCAGTCATTTAGAAACAACAAGTCATCAAATAAATTGTTATTCTTAATTAACAAATGTCTTCTGGCTGTTTAAATCGGCCACATCTTGAAAAGAGGACAGGGACGTGTTTTTTTTAGATTGTACACTTTTTTCTTAAAACAAATATGGTTAATCATGACCAGAAAATGTTTAATGTTTGATGGCTATCCGCCAGCCATCGCCTCTTAAACTGTGTCTCACCTCACTATTGGTGACCACAACATGTACTCAGGTGAACAGTGTGAGCGCTCACCAAATAGCTGTAACATTGTTAACAATAAGTTACCTGAGGTAAACCTACAGGGTTAACGCTCACCAAGTAGCCGTAACCTTGTTAACAATAAGTTACCTGAGGTAAACCTACAGGGTTAACGCTCACCAAGTAGCCATAACCTTGTTAATAATAAGTTACCTGAGGTAAACCTACAGGGTTAGCGCTCACCAAGTAGCTGTAACCTTGTTAATAATAAGTTACCAGAGGTAAACCTACAGGGTTAACGCTCACCAAGTAGCCGTAACCTTGTTAATAATAAGTTACCTGAGGTAAACCTACAGGGTTAACGCTCATCAAGTAGCCGTAACCTTGTTAATAATAAGTTACCTGAGGTAAACCTACAGGGTTAACGCTCACCAAGTAGCCGTAACCTTGTTAATAATAATTTACCTGAGGTAAACCTACAGGGTTAACGCAGGCAGGTCTCATTGATAACAATAGTGAAGCTGGCATTGTGACGCAGAACAATGGGCTGGGAATAGAACGTTCTGAAGGCGAGTCGGTGTCACGGAGCTCAATAGAACTAATAGGAGCTGGTAGGGTGAAAAAAGCCCAAACATAAGGCCTGTTGTTTCGTGATTACTTCATAACCAGGGACTGAAGGTAATATTATGAAACTGGGCTCCATGGCGGATGCAATGAGCTAATTTTATCAGAAATAAACGTTGTAAAAAATGTCACTTGAGGCGCCCCGAAAATAACATTCAAAAGTTCAGTCCTTGGACACATAGGGGTTAAACGGTAAAGTTACCGTCCATCTAGTGAAGAGAGGAGAACCGGACAGAGGGAGCGTAGGTAGCCAGCATCCGTCAACGAGAGAGGGAGAAGCCCTCCACGGTATTTAACAGGTGGAAGCAACAACCAGGGAGCTCCATCGGTCCACAAGAAATGCAGGCAGCCGGTGATGATGTAGTGGTAGCTAGGATAACTAGGATGCTGCTGGTAGAGTAGCTAGCTTAGCTAACTGTACCGACTAGCTTGGCTAGCTAGCAGGTCGTTCGTCTGTCCATCGAGGATGATGACGAATCCGGTGAACCACACAAGATGAAACAAGAATAGCGAGTGAAAAGGATCTGGCTACACTCATACTGTCACTGACCATTACGCAAAAAAGAAAATTGAACAATAAACTTCGGTGTCTCAACACTGTAACGAACTCCGTCGTTGTTCCCCAAGATCACCTCAGACCACTCTGCGCGTAACTGGACAATATGCTTGGCGCCAAACCGTACGTGGACGCGGACAGTTCTGTACGGGGACGCGGACAGTTCCAGAACGCGGACATGAGCAGAGCAACACAATAAACTAATCCAAGTCTTTAAAGTCAGTTACATTAGTAATATTCATTTTTTATTATGTAAAACAAAAATTATTCGTTTTTTAAAACAATATTTTGAGATCTGGGCCCATATCCAAAAAGCGTCTCAGAGTAGAAAATGTGTTGTATAAGTGCTGAGAATAAAGCCATTTTAGTCCTACTCTTATGGGTATAAATTAAAGCTATGCATGAAGCCTCTTTATTTATAAGTGTCCCACCTAGTTGGCAGATATTTAGGACACCTCATGAGCTGTACTAACCAGTTAAGAGGTACCAGCAGGTGTCTTGATAATAGAAACATGCAGCGAGTCAGTGGTTTCTGTGCAACATGTAATTGCTTTGGAGCAGTGGTGACCTGTCATTCAGGATAGAGCCCCACCTGTTTAGCAGATGCTCTTACCCAGAGCTATTTACAGTAAGTGCATTCATCTTAAGATAGCTAGGTGAGACAACCAGATAATACAGTCAAATATACAGGATATGAACATTCAATTTCAGCTAAACAATGGATATATAGCGTTTTGCAATAAAAATAATAATAATAATCTACATCTAAAATCTATTAATTAAACATCTGAGAACAGTAATATTGAAGGTACCCATAAGCAACCATTTCTGATTATTGTGGAAATAGCATTTAGGAAATAAACTCTTAATAATTCTTAAACAAAATTGTCATCTCACCTCTTAGCTTTGGTGTCATGTTCCCCAGAGAGACTCATTTTAGACCACTGACCCCTAAACAGAGATCCAACATGTTGGTTGTAGTTAACACAGTAATTCTTGAATGTGAATTGTTATCGTTTATTAATTATCTCTTACAAAACATTTACTAACAGACATATTGAAACAGTCAGGCTATTTAATGCAATCAAATGAACATCTGGTTGTGACATCTCTTCTCCATGTTAACTGTCAATAATAATAATAAGTCGCTGTTTGTTAAGGTAGTTATAGACAGTGCAGCAACACAAGGCCATGTCTCACACTTATTTGTATTCATTAAAAGTCAGCCAATTATTATCTTTAAATCTGTTCTTTTCTAAACGTATCTGAGAATGTAGACAGAAGGGCTAAAACGGGCTTGATTGATCTGGGGGGGATCAGTGATCTATACAGAAAGGTTTTTTGCAACAATTAAGAGATTTTTTATTATTTAAAGTAGGCTAGGTTAAAATGTATAACAGTATTTTTTTGTGTAAAGCAGATCAAGGTCTATACCTCAGCCAGTGGTGACCCGTCATTCAGGGCAGGTGGCCTTTCCTGTTTGCATGTTATTTTGGCATTAATACGTGTCACATATCAGTTTGCAAAAAATGTAAAAATAATATATATATAATTGAGTTAATAAAGCCGCAAAAAAACATGGTCTCTTTTTTGTTTTCTTGAGTAAGGCAGCTCCAAAATGCAGGTGTTTCAGCCTAGCTCAGTGCTTTCTGTGGTGGTGGGTCAAGCCAGAAGACAATACAGAGCATTGCTTCGTGATTGGCTCAGTGTTCTGTCACTCATGGGGACACTACGTCACCGCCAAGTCTAAGGGTAGAGCTAGAAAATTCAAGCCCATTGGGTGCTGCCACAGAGTTACATTAGAAGTGCCCATTCAAGAAGGTCATTGGCCACAGATAAAATGACGTCAAATCACATTATATCTACAGTAGCTTTGATTGGACTGATCATGTCAACATCATACTTTCAAAATCTTAGCCAGCAGTCATCATCACGAATCAAGTTGACAATCTACAGGCAAATCCTTTTTAATCCTTGTCATATGAAGAGAAATAATGAAGAGAAATGATAGGACAGCTGTTGGGACTCTGCGGTTGGGACTCTGCGGTTGGGACTCTGCTGTTGGGACTCTGCTGTTGGGACTCTGCTGTCGGGACTCTGCTGTCGGGACTCTGCTGTCGGGACTCTGCTGTCGGGACTCTGCTGTCGGGACTCTGCTGTCGGGACTCTGCTGATGGGACTCTGCTGTTGGGACTCTGCTGTTGGGACTCTGCTGTTGGGACTCTGCTGTTGGGACTCTGCTGTTGGGACTCTGCTGTTGGGACTCTGCTGTTGGGACTCTGCTGTTGGGACTCTGCTGATGGGACTCTGCTGTTGGGACTCTGCTGTTGGGACTCTGCTGTTGGGACTCTGTCTATAGGGTTAAACCTATTGCTGCGATGGGAATTGTAACCTGGCTCACACTGCCCCCTATAAAAGCAAGTCCTGTGCTTCGACTACTCAGACCCCTCACACATCCGGGCCGTGCATTCTGATGGCCTACTTCTGACACCAATGTAGCAAACAGCAGGGCAGGGAAGCGAACCCAGGTTGCACGTGTAAAAGGCAAACAACCTACGCATCGCACCAATAGGGTTAACCCACATGGTGGGAATTGGAATGTGGCTCACACTGCCCCCTCCGACCAGGAAGTCGACTACTCACACGTCCGGGCCGTGCGTTCTGATGACCTCACAACCGCCATTCCACTTCTGACACCAATGTAATTCTCTGGCAACAGCTCTGGTGGACATTCCTGCAGTCAGCATGCCAATGGCACGCTCCCTCAAAACCTGAGACATCTGTGGCATTGTGTTGTGTGAGAAAACTGCACATTTTCGAATGGCCTTTTATTGTCCCCAGCACAAGGTGTACCTGTGTAATGATCATGCTGTTTAATCAGCTTCTTGATATTCCACCCCTGTCAGGTGGATGGATTATCTTGGCAACTGAGAAATGCTCACTAACAGGGATGTAAACAAATTTGTGCACAAAATCGGAGAGAAATATGTTTTTTGTTTTTTGTGCATATGGAACATTTCTGGAATATTTTATTTCAGCTCATGAAACATGGGACCAACACTTTACATGTTGCTCCAGTATTAATCGGCCAATCCCTAGTGTCCACTGAATGTTGACTAGCAACAAGAAAGTGGTACCTAAAGGACACCCACCATGAGTGCCCATTGAAGTGGCTCCAGACGAGGACATCTGAAATAAAAACCCTCCAACGTAAAAAAAACAAGTGGAGCAAACCAAACCAAACCAGACCAAACCAGACCACACCAAACCAAACCAGACCAGATCAAACCAGACCAAACCAGACCAAACTAAACCAGACCACACCAGACCAATCCAGACCAAACCAGACCAAACCAGACCAAACCAGACCAAACCAGACCACACCAAACCAGAACAAACCAGACCAAACCAAACCAAACCAAACCAAACCAAACCAGACCAAACCCTGGGAGATACAAGACAGAAAGACTTTGTTCATCAACTTAAAGAATCAGAGCTACAAAGAGGTGCCAGTCTTCTAACATCTTTAAGGCCAACCAGAACACTGGACCAGCTGCTCTTCAATATCACATAACAGATGGAACCCTTCTGACTAAAGAGATGACAAGCCAGCACAGGCATAAGCATACTGTCTATTGAGGTGGCGCCAAGAGGTGCGGCCAACATGCTAACGTCCAACCTCAAAATATAAATGGAAATACCAAAGCCTGTAACAACATGTAGTCGTGACTGATATCTTTCACCTCATCTCCCTGTTACTGTTTGTTAAGGTAGTTATAGACAGTGCAGCAACACAAGGCCACATTCCTCTCAGCCCTTCCACTCTCTTAGGCTAATGTGTATTTATTAAAAGTAGACTATTTCTTTCAATCTGTTATTTTCTAAACGTATCTGAGAATGTAGACTGAAGGGCTAAAATGGACATGATTGATCTGAGGGGGATCAGTGATCCGTACAGAAAGGTTTTTTGCAACAAGTAAGAGATTTTATATTATGTAAAGTAGGCTAGGTTTTACTGTATAATAGCAGTTTGTTAGTGATATGCAGATCAAGGTCTATACCTCGGCTATAGCCTACAATATCCTAGATGACCAGCCTAAACCTGTTCAGATCAGTTCACACAGGTTACCAGTAGCAGGATTGATCACCTACAAATCGGTTTCAAGTCTAAATAACAGGCAGGGCTTTAAACCAGGTCGCTGGCGAAAAAGGCAAACACCCTACGCATCACAGCAGTAGGGTTAACAGCAGTAGGGTTAACAGCAGTAGGGTTAAGAGCAATAGGGTTAACAGCAATAGGGTTAACAGCAGTAGCGTTAACAGCAATAGGGTTAACAGCAGTAGGGTTAACAGCAATAGGGTTAACAGCAGTAGGGTTAACAGCAGTAGGGTTAACAGCAGTAGGGTTAACAGCAGTAGGGTTAACAGCAGTAGGGATAACAGCAGGGTTAACAGCAGTAGGGTTAACTAGCAGTAGGGTTAACAGCAGTAGGGTTAACAGCAGTAGGGTTAACAGCAGTAGGGTTAACAGCAGTAGGGTTAACAGCAGTAGGGTTAACAGCAGTAGGGTTAACAGCAATAGGGTTAACAGCAGTAGGGTTAACAGCAGTAGGGTTAACAGCAGTAGGGTTAACAGCAGTAGGGTTAACAGCAGTAGGGTTAACAGCAGTAGGGTTAACAGCAGTAGGGTTAACAGCAGTAGGGTTAACAGCAGTAGGGTTAACAGCAATAGGGTTAACAGCAGTAGGGTTAACAGCAGTGGGGTTAACAGCAGTAGGGTTAACAGCAGTAGGGTTAACAGCAGTAGGGATAACAGCAGTAGGGTTAACAGCAGTAGGGTTAAAATCAGTAGGGTTAACAGCAGTAGGGTTAACAGCAGTAGGGTTAACAGCAGTAGGGTTAACAGCAGTAGGGTTAACAGCAGTAGGGTTAACAGCAGTAGGGTTAACAGCAGTAGGGTTAACAGCAGTAGGGTTAACAGCAATAGGGTTAACAGCAGTAGGGTTAACAGCAGTAGGGTTAACAGCAGTAGGGTAAACAGCAGTAGGGTTAACAGCAGTAGGGTTAACAGCAGTAGGGTTAACAGCAGTAGGGTTAACAGCAGTAGGGATAACAGCAGTAGGGTTAACAGCAGTAGGGTTAACAGCAGTAGGGTTAACATCAGTAGGGTTAACAGCAGTAGGGTTAACAGCAGTAGGGTTAACAGCAGTAGGGTTAACAGCAATGGGGTTAACAGCAGTAGGGTTAACAGCAATAGGGTTAACAGCAGTAGGGTTAACAGCAGTAGGGTTAACAGCAGTAGGGTTAACTAGCAGTAGGGTTAACAGCAATAGGGTTAACAGCAGTAGGGTTAACAGCAGTAGGGTTAACAGCAGTAGGGTTAACAGCAATAGGGTTAACAGCAGTAGGGTTAACAGCAGTAGGGTTAACAGCAGTATGGTTAACAGCAGTAGGGTTAACAGCAGTAGGGTTAACAGGAGTAGGGTTAACAGCAGTAGGGTTAACAGCAGTAGGGTTAACAGCAATAGGGTTAACAGCAGTAGGGTTAACAGCAGTAGGGTTAACAACAGTAGGGTTAACAGCAATAGGGTTAACAGCAGTAGGGTTAACAGCAGTAGGGTTAACAGCAGTAATGTTAACAGCAGTAGGGTTAACAGCAATAGGGTTAACAGCAGTAGGGTTAACAGCAGTAGGGTTAACAGCAATGGGGTTAACAGCAGTAGGGTTAACAGCAGTAGGGTTAACAGCAGTAGGGTTAACAGCAGTAGGGTTAACAGCAGTAGGGTTAACAGCAGTAGGGTTAACAGCAGTAACAGCAGTAGGGTTAACAGCAGTAGGGTTAACAGCAGTAGGGTTAACAGCAGTAGGGTTAACAGCAATAGGGTTAACAGCAGTAGGGTTAACAGCAGTAGGGTTAACAGCAGTAGGGTTAACAGCAATAGGGTTAACAGCAGTAGGGTTAACAGCAGTAGGGTTAACTAGCAGTAGGGTTAACAGCAGTAGGGTTAACAGCAGTAGGGTTAACAGCAGTAGGGTTAACATCAGTAGGGTTAACAGCAGTAGGGTTAACAGCAGTAGGGTTAACAGCAGTAGGGTTAACAGCAGTAGGGTTAACAGCAATAGGGTTAACAGCAGTAGGGTTAACAGCAGTAGGGTTAACTAGCAGTAGGGTTAACAGCAGTAGGGTTAACAGCAGTAGGGTTAACAGCAGTAGGGTTAACAGCAGTAACAGCAGTAGGGTTAACAGCAGTAGGGTTAACAGCAGTAGGGTTAACAGCAGTAGGGATAACAGCAGTAGGGTTAACAGCAGTAACAGCAGTAGGGTTAACAGCAGTAGGGATAACAGCAGTAGGGTTAACAGCAGTAGGGTTAACAGCAGTAGGGTTAACAGCAGTAGGGTTAACAGCAGTAGGGTTAACAGCAATAGGGTTAACAGCAGTAGGGTTAACAGCAGTAGGGTTAACAGCAGTAGGGTTAACAGCAGTAGGGTTAACAGCAGTAGGGTTAACAGCAATAGGGTTAAAAGCAGTAGGGTTAACAGCAATAGGGTTAACAGCAGTAGGGTTAACAGCAATAGGGTTAACAGCAATAGGGTTAACAGCAGTAGGGTTAACAGCAGTAGGGTTAACAGCAGTAGGGTTAACAGCAGTAGGGTTAACAGCAGTAGGGTTAACAGCAGTAGGGTTAACATCAGTAGGGTTAACAGCAGTAGGGTTAACAGCAGTAGGGTTAACAGCAATAGGGTTAACAGCAGTAGGGTTAACAGCAATAGGGTTAACAGCAGTAGGGTTAACAGCAATAGGGTTAACAGCAATAGGGTTAACAGCAGTAGGGTTAACAGCAGTAGGGTTAACAGCAGTAGGGTTAACAGCAGTAGGGTTAACAGCAGTAGGGTTAACAGCAGTAGGGTTAACAGCAGTAGGGTTAACAGCAGTAGGGTTAACAGCAGTAGGGTTAACAGCAGTAGGGTTAACAGCAGTAGGGTTAACAGCAGTAGGGTTAACAGCAATAGGGTTAACTAGCAGTAGGGTTAACCCTATTGCAGCAATGGGAATTGTAACCTGACTCACACTGTCCCCTACAAAAGTCCTGTGCTTCGACTACTCAGACCCCTCACACGTCCGGACCATTAATTCTGATGGCCTCACAGACACCATACCACTTCTGACACCAATGTAGCAAACAGCGGGGCAGGGAAGCGAACCCAGGTTGCATGTCTAAAAGGCAAACAACCTACGCATCGCGCCGTTGCCGCCAATTGGGTTACTTGGTTGGAAGTGTGACGTGGCTCATTTAGCGAGGATCACTACACTATAGTAGAACTATGATACAATTACAGTTATCATATGAAATGTGAAATGTAGAACTATAATATATGAATATATTGAATTTGACTTGCCCACATTCAGTTAGCTCCATTTTGTATGATTAAACTGACACGTACCTGTCTCAGTAGAAGTCGACTGTTAGGTCTGAGTGTTTTACTTCCATTCACTGTACTAAAATTACACCAGACATTACATTTCTCTACCACTTTATAATAATCCCTGGAAAGATTCTCACCTTTGTAGCCTGAATTCACAACCAGAACATGTCAAGTCATTGAGATATTTTCAGTTCTGCTGAGAGAGCACCTTCCTGATGACTAGCGCTGTGTATATTCTAATGGGTGAAGTCTGATCTGGAATGTGAAGCTAACTGAAATGTAGATAAGCTTTGAAAAAACAGTATATCTAGCTTGCATCATAGTACACCCCTCAGGCTACATACAAGTTTCAGCATGAGGCAGGCATCAACAGCCATTAGTTTACACCGCAGCCAACAGTTTTAAAATGTTGCAATAAACCGCTTTTTTGTTGTTGTCATTTAGCAGACACTCTTATCCAGAAGAACTTACAGTTAGTGAGTGCATACATTATTTTTCATTCTGCCCCCCCCGTGGGAAACAAACCCACAACCCAGGCATTGCAAACACCATTCTCTACCAACTGAGCTACATCCCTGCCAGCAATTCCCTCCCTTACCCTGGGCCAATTGTGCACCACCCCATGGGTCTCCCAGTCGCAGCCAGCTACGACAGAGCCTGGATTCGAACCAGGATCTCTAGTGGCACAGCTAGCACTGCGATGCAGTGCCTTAGACCACTGCGCCACTCGGGAGGCTAGTTTACTCCAAACGCTGTACAAGGTGACCTAAACAGTTTCCGTTGCCAAACGTTTTACTACGGTGGGTTTTGAGGAAGTGTAAGTTGTTGTTAGTCTTTCCACAGTATTTATTTGTCTCTCTTTCACACAACATACCTTCCTGAGTGAAAAGCGTTAACAGTAGATTAGAAAGAGAAAAAGTTTGTTTGTTGCATGTTGTGTTTTAAGTCTGTTTTGAGAAGACAAGTCTATAGACCTAGTAAAAAGAGTTCCAAAAGGGTCCTCTGGCTGTCCCCACAGGAGAACGCTTTTGGGTTCCAGGTAAAACCCTCTGTGGAAAGGATTCTACCTAGTACCAAAAAGTGTTCTACAAAGGGTTCTCATATGGGGACAGCCAAATAACCCTTTTAGATTCTAGATAGTGTAGGAGCGATCACCCTGGGGCACTCAGATGGAAACAGAACTAATTCACCCCACGCATCTAATTTATATCCAAAACATGTTAAGGAGAGTAGGCCTATTATAACACTATAACAATATCATCAACTATATGAATACACATAACAATATCATCAACTATATTATTACACATAACAATATCATCAACTATATTAATACACATAACAATATCATCAACTATATTAATACACATAACAATATCATCAACTATATTAATACACATAACAATATCATCAACTATATTAATACACATAACAATATCATCAACTATATTAATACACATAACAATATCATCAACTATATTAATACACATAACAATATCATCAACTATATGAATACACATAACAATATCATCAACTATATTAATACACATAACAATATCATCAACTATATTAATACACATAACAATATCATCAACTATATTAATACACATAACAATATCATCAACTATATTAATATCATAACAATATCATCAACTATATGAATACATATAATATCATCAACTATATTAATACACATAACAATATCATAAACTACATTAATACACATAACAATATCATCAACTATATTAATACACATAACAATATCATCAACTATATTAATACACATAACAATATCATCAACTATATTAATACACATAACAATATCATCAACTATATTAATACACATAACAATATCATCAACTATATTAATACACATAACAATATCATCAACTATATTAATACACATAACAATATCATCAACTATATGAATACACATAACAATATCATCAACTATATTAATACACATAACAATATCATCAACTATATTAATACACATAACAATATCATCAACTATATTAATACACATAACAATATCATCAACTATATTAATATCATAACAATATCATCAACTATATGAATACATATAATATCATCAACTATATTAATACACATAACAATATCATAAACTACATTAATACACATAACAATATCATCAACTATATTAATACACATAACAATCGTCGTCTTACCTTGTATCTCTCTCTGAACAGAAGCAGAGTCTAAAATAATCATTCGGTCGTCGAAAGTTACTTTCGTTTGCTCAACTCATTTCTCTCTCTCTCTCTCTCTCTCTCTCTCTCTCTCTCTCTCTCTCTCTCTCTCTCTCTCTCTCTCTCTCTCTCTCTCTCTCTCTCTCTCTCTCTCTCTCTCTCTCTCTCTCTCTCTCTCTCTCTCTCTCTCTCTCTCTCTCTCGCTCCACACACACACGTGCAGATACACACACAGCCAACCAATGGAACAAATAACTAATTGACTAAATAAAACAGACATGTACAGAAACATTTCCATGACTCATAAGTTCCAAGAAATATTACATTTCAGTACTAACTAATTAATTTGAGTCATTAGAATGTATGTAAGAGACATGACTGTGTGAAATCTATGTCAATGTAACGCAGCATAAAGTACAAGAACAGATGGATTGCAGTGATGAGTGACATACACCTCCAGGTAACTGCCAAAATAAAGGAGACACCAACATAGTGTCTTAACAGGGCGTTTTGCCTCCAGGTAACTGCCAAAATAAAGGAGACACCAACATAGTGTCTTAACAGGGCGTTTTGCCTCCAGGTAACTGCCAAAATAAAGGAGACACCAACATAGTGTCTTAACAGGGCGTTTTGCCTCCAGGTAACTGCCAAAATAAAGGAAACACCAACATAGTGTCTTAACAGGGCGTTTTGCCTCCAGGTAACTGCCACAATAAAGGAAACACCAACATAGTGTCTTAACAGGGCGTTTTGCCTCCAGGAGCCGCCAGAACAATACTCCTTGGTGTAGATGTGTCTTGGCATACATTCTACAAGTGTCTGGAACTCTATTGGAGGGATGTGACATCATTCCTCCACAAGGAATTCCATCATTTGGTGCTTTGTTGATGGTGGTGGAAAACTCTGTCTCAGACTCCGCTCCAGAATCTACCATCAGTGTTAAATAGGGTTGAGACCTGGTTAACCTCCCGAGTGGCGCAGTGGTCTAAGGCACTGCATCGCAGTGCTAGCTGTGCCACTAGAGATCCTGGTTTGAATCCAGGCTCTGTCGTAGCCTGCCTCGACCGGGAGACCCATGGGGCGGCGCACAATTGGCCCAGCGTCGTCCAGGGTAGGGGAGGGAATGGCCGGCAGGGATGTAGCTCAGTTGGTAGAGCATGGCGTTTGCAACGCCAGGGTTGTGGGTTTGATTCCCACGGGGGGCCAGTATGAAAAATACAAAAAATAATGTATGCACTCACTAACTGTAAGTCGCTCTGGATAAGAGCGTCTGCTAAATGACTTAAATGTAAATGTTACTGAGACGGCCATGGCACATTGTGAAACATCAGCAAGTTCAGCAGTCTTCATCACTGAAGCTCCTGCCAAACGTGCCCCAACAATCACAAATCGTTCAGCTCTTCCCGAGCAGGGTTGCAGTCTCTCTTCGTTGCAGCTCTTCTCTCCCCAGGGGTATCAGCTCCTCTCTCCCCAGGGGTAGCAGCTCCTCTCTCCCCAGGGGTAACAGCTCCTCTCTCCCCAGGGGTATCAGCTCCTCTCTCCCCAGGGGTAACAGCTCCTCTCTCCCCAGCGGTAGCAGCTCCTCTCTCCCCAGGGGTAACAGCTCCTCTCTCCCCAGGGGTAGCAGCTCCTCTCTCCCCAGGGGTATCAGTTCCTCTCTCCCCAGGGGTAACAGCTCCTCTCTCCCCAGGGGTAGCAACTCCTCTCTCCCCAGCGGTAGCAGCTCCTCTCTCCCCAGGGGTAGCAGCTCCTCTCTCCCCAGGGGTAGCAGCTCCTCTCTCCCCAGGGGTAGCAGCTTCTCTCTCCCCAGGGGTATCAGCTCCTCTCTCCCCAGGGGTAACAGCTCCTCTCTTCCCAGGGGTAGCAGCTCCTGTCTCCCCAGGGGTAACAGCTCCTCTCTCCCCAGGGGTAACAGCTCCTCTCTCCCCAGGGGTATCAGCTCCTCTCTCCCCAGGGGTATCAGTTCCTCTCTCCCCAGGGGTAGCAGCTCCTCTCTACCCTAGGATGTGAAGACATCGGTGGCTTAGCCCACAGCCAGTAGAAGGGTCCGGGAAGGAATTTCAACAGCTAAATCCATGAATACAACACTAGTGTATTGCCAAAAACCACTCAAGAACTTCAAATATAGACTCTGACCTGTCCAATAAGCCAAACTGATTAAATAATCCCACAGTACCTAAACACTCTCTCTCTCTCTCTCTCTCTCTCTCTCTCTCTCTCTCTCTCTCTCTCTCTCTCTCTCTCTCTCTGCAGTAATTAGAATCCCTATATCAGCTTTTAGTGATAGTCTACTGTGTGTTCTCCCCTCCTCTGTCTCTTTCCATCACTTTCTCTGCGTCGTCTAGTGATGTCTTTCATCTTGTCTGGTGTCTCTCTCCATCGACTCCCGAGTGGCGCAGTGGTTTAAAGCACTGCATCGCAGTTCTAGCTGTGCCATTAGACATCCTGGTTCGTGACCGGGAGACCCATGGGCGGCGCACAATTGGTCCAGCGTCGTCCAAGGTAGGGGAGGGTTTGGCCGGCAGGGATGTGGGTTCGTTTCCCACGGGGGGCCAGTATGAAAAATAAAAAAATAAAAAATAAAAACATGTATGCTGTAGTATGCATTTACTAACGGTAAGTCGCTCTGGATAAGAGCGTCTGCTAAATGACTAAAATGTAAACAGAACCAGTTACATCATATTATCCTGTTGCTGTCTCTGTGTCTTGTCTGGTGTCTCTCTCCATCATATCCTATTCTTCTGTTGCTGTCTCTGTGTCTTGTCTGGTGTCTCTCTCCATCATATCCTATTCTTCTGTTGCTGTCTCTGTGTCTTGTCTGGTGTCTCTCTCCATCATATCCTATTCTTCTGTTGCTGTCTCTGTGTCTTGTCTGGTGTCTCTCTCCATCATATCCTATTCTTCTGTTGCTGTCTCTGTGTCTTGTCTGGTGTCTCTCTCCATCATATCCTATTCTTCTGTTGCTGTCTCTGTGTCTTGTCTGGTGTCTCTCTCCATCATATCATATTCTTCTGTTGCTGTCTCTATGTCTTGTCTGATGTCTCTCTTTAGTTTTGCAATCCAAATTTGGAGCTATTGGAATTGTAACATGTTGTCCCATGTACATGGTGTAATTTACTGATGGTCCCTAATTAACCCCATAGGGATATCCAAATTCAACCCAAATTTACCACAGGCATTACGATTGGGTCGGGTGCAGTTGCATTCTGAATTGATTATTACTTGGTGTGGGCATGTGGGCAACCTTCATTTACGTTGTGATGCAGTCACAACCACAAGTCTCACTAAACTCAGTTTTGGACAAGACTGACTTTATGACCAAAATTATCCAACATTTTTCAGCGGAATTGTGCCATGTTTATTCTGGTGATAACTGGATCACTGGCTGTCTCATGGAGTGTGTGAGGGTGAGTGTCATGGTCGGGATGGCCTGAACTCAGAGCCTGATAGAATACCAAGGAAAACCGTAGTAACTGCAGTAGAACATGGTGGAACAAAGCCAGATGGCAGTAACCTCACTTACTGCTGTTTCCTTGGTTTTTACTGGGATTTTGTAGTTACATCAAATTTGACCCTCCATTTTCTCTGAAACGGAAGATAATTGAACCAGGACACTTTGTCACAAGATATAACAGATAATATGAAGCCTGATTTACGTCTGAACTCATCTTTGACCAAATGTGTAGCAGCAGTTTGCAATTGTATGGCAGAATAGCTGTGCACATAATCCTAATACCTCTTCATGGACTACGTTTGAACACTTAAACATTGTCTTCTTTTAGGGCGGGACCTGGTACGGTATGGTCACATTGCCTAGTGGTTAGAACGTTGGGCCAGTAACTGAAAGGTCGCTGGTTCGAATACCCGAGCCGTCAATGTGAATATCTGTTGATGTGCCCTTAAGCAAGGCACTTAACACTAACTTGCTTCATGGGTGCTGTACTACTATGCCTTACCCTGTAACACAACACATTTCACTGCACCTATCCGGTGTATCTGACAATAAAAACATATATATTTTTTGCAATTCCAACAGTTAATTTAACAATACTGGTTATAACTCTTGTAGACGTTGATCCAAGGACACCTTCACTTGCATTACCCTCTTACTGCAGAAAAATATTCTCATGAAATCATGTGACTTATAGTTAGAGAGAAGGATTCCTGTAAACGTACGCTGCTACAAGCAGGAAACAAGGTATGGACAAACCAGAAATGTGACATTTCTGTTTGATAGTAACCCTGAATGATGAATGTGTGATCTATCTTGTCATCTTTTTGGCCAACCACATTGGAACATTCTAATCTTTAAGGACATGAAGTATGGAGTCATTGTTTTCAGGAAGGTGTCTCCATGGTGATAGGAGGGACAGGAGGCAGACTAAGGGCAAGGGCAGCCGCCTGAACTACTGCCCTACAAAGGCAAAGAGCAGTCTACGCAAATGTCCGTGCATATCAACCATAACCACTGATCTGACCTATGACCCCTAAAATGCTGATACTGAACTCTGCCTTTGTATGACCTTAAACAAGTATATGGGTAATGCAACGGCAAAGTGCAGCATCAAGAAATCTAAATATGTTGATCCAACTTTCTTGTTGTTTATCTGTTTGATGGAAACGGTTTGATAGTTGTTACTACCTTCCAACTGTATTTAATGGTGTTATGTAGTCGTGTTTTCATGTTTTCAATGTTGTATTATAGTAGGCCTAAGGTTTTTTCATCATGGAGAATGTTTATACTTAAGAAATATTTGACATTGTATGACTATCATTATAATGATGTTTTACCATTATTTACTCTCTCTCTCTCACACACACACACTCACAGACACACACACACACACATATCCCCCCCCCCCCCCCCCCCACTCACTGTGCAGTAATTAGAATCTATAGAGCAGCTTTTAGTGATACAGTCTACTGTGTGTTCTCCCCTCCTCTGCCTCTCTCCATTACTTTCTCTGTCTTCTGTTGCTGTCTCTCTTGTCTCCCCTCTTCTGTTGCTGTCTCTTGTCTCCCCTCTTCTGTTGCTGTCTCTCTTGTCTCCTCTCTTCTGTTGTTGTCCCTCTTGTCTGCCCTCTTCTGTTGCTGTCTCTCTTGTCTCCCCTCTTCTGTTGCTGTCTCTCTTGTCTCCCCTCTTCTGGTGCTGTCTCTCTTGTCTGCCCTCTTCTGTTGCTGTCTCTCTTGTCTGCCCTCTTCTGTTGCTGTCTCTCTTGTCTCCCCTCTTCTGTTGCTGTCTCTCTTGTCTCCCCTCTTCTGTTGCTGTCTCTCTTGTCTCCCCTCTTCTGTTGCTGTCTCTCTTGTCTCCCCTCTTCTGTTGCTGTCTCTCTTGTCTACTGTTGTCTGTGTCTTGTCTGTTGCTGTCTGTGTCTTGTCTGTTGCTGTCTCAGGTTCTAGTTTGTTACTGTCTCCTGTGTCTATTTTCTTCTGTTATGGCCTGTTCTGTCTCTCTCCATCATATCCTGTTCTTCTATTGCTGTCTCTGTGTCTTGTCTGGTGTCTCTCTCCATCATATCCTGTTCTTCTGTTGCTGTCTCTGTGTCTTGTCTGGTGTCTCTCTCCATCATATCATATTCTTCTGTTGCTGTCTCTGTGTCTTGTCTGATGTCTCTCTCCATCATATCATATTCTTCTGTTGCTGTCTCTGTGTCTTGTCTGGTGTCTCTCTCCATCATATCCTATTCTTCTGTTGCTGTCTCTGTGTCTTGTCTGGTGTCTCTCTCCATCATATCCTATTCTTCTGTTGCTGTCTCTGTGTCTTGTCTGGTGTCTCTCTCCATCATATCCTATTCTTCTGTTGCTGTCTCTATGTCTTGTCTGGTGTCTCTCTCCATCAACAGAAATATTGGTGAGGGTTAGGCCTACTCCAATACAACATTGAAAACATGAAAACACGACTACATAACACCATTAAATACAGTTGGAAGGTAGTTACAACACTCAAGCTGTTTCCATCAAACAGAAAAACAACAAGAAAGCTGGATAAACACATTTAGATTTTTTAGATACTGCACTTGGCTTGTGCATGACCCATACAGCTGTTTAAGGTCATACAAAGGCTGAGTGCAGTATCAGCATTTAAGGGGTCATAGGTCAGATCAGTGGTCATGGTTGATATGATTGGACAAAAAAACAAACTTTAAAGTCATTTTTCTCAGATTCACTGTTTGCGTAGACTGCTCTTTGCCTTTGTAGGGCAGTAGTTCAGGTGGCTTCCCTTGCCCTTAGTCTACCTCCTGTCCCTCCTATCGCCACGGAGACACCTTCCTGAAAACAATGACTCCATACTTTGCTGAAACCTGTTCTGCCAGTTCATGTCCTTAAAGATGAATGTTGGAATGTTCCAATGTGGTTACCCCAAAAAGATGACAAGATAGATCACACATCCATAACTTGTTTCCTGCTTGTAGCAGGCCGCGTTCACAGGAATCCTTTTCTCTAACTATAAGTCATATGATTTCATGAGAATATTTTTCTGCAGTGAGAGTGTAATGCAAGTCAAGGTGTCCTTGGATGAATGTCAACAAGATTTATAACCAGCATTGTTAAATTAACTGTTGTAATAAATAAATAAAATATTTGTAAATGTATTGTCACAGACACCGGATAGATGCAGTGAAATGTGTTGTTTTACAGGGTCATAGTAGTACGGCGCCCCCTGGAGCAAATCAGGTGTAAGTGCCTTGCTTAAGGGCACAGACAGATTTTTACCTTGATGGCTCAGGTATTCGAACCAGCAACCTTTCAGTTACTGGCCCCACTAGGTAATCTTACCATACCAGTTCACGCCCTAAAAGAAGACACTGTTCAAGTGCTCAAATGTAGTCCATGAAGAGGTATTAGGATTATGTGCACAGCTATTCTGCCGTACAATTGCAAACTGCTGCTACACATTTGGTAAAAGATGAGTTCAGACCTAAATTCAGGCTTTGTAGTATCTGTTATATCTTGTGACAAAGTGTCCTGGTTCAATTATCTTCTGTTTCAGAGAAAATGGAGGGTCAAATTTGCTGTAACTACACAATCCAAGTAAAAACCAAGGAAACAGCAGTAAGTGAGGTTACTGCCATCTGGCTTTGTTCCACCATGTTCTACTGCAAGGAAACAGCAGTAAGTGAGGTTACTGCCATCTGGCTTTGTTCCACCATGTTCTACTGCAGTTACTACGGTTTTCCTTGGTATTCTATCAGGCTCTGAGTTCAGGCCATCCCCACCATCACACTCACCCTCACACACTCCATGAGACAGCCAGTGATCCAGTTATCACCAGAATAAACATGGCACAATTCCGCGGAAACATTATGGTTTAAGTCGCATTGAAATGCAAATACCCAGATAATGGTAAGAAAGATAGCAAACAAAATATTGAAATGCTCGCTAACATAAAGAAAAGGATAGCATTGATAGTAATACAAAGTCACATAAGGATAAACATTCTCCGTGATGAAATAGTTCTTACCTTATGGATAAAAACAGCTTGAGGGTTGCTACAATACAACATTCAAAACATGAAAACACAACTACATAACACCATTAAAAACAACAAGAAAGCTGGATAAACACATTTAGATTTTTTAGATACTGCACTTTTCTTTTGCATTACCCATACAGCTGTTTAAGGTCATACAAAGGCAGAGTGCAGTATCAGCATTTTAGGGGTCATAGGTCAGATCAGTGGTCATAATAAGATGATACATCAGTGCATTTACACTTATCTACCTACGACATATTTGGCTGGACAGCAAAAACAACTTTAAAGCCTTTTTTGTCTTCAGTTGGACTGTTTTCTAGTTGATGCTCTTTGCCTTTGTAGGGCCGTTTATTCAAGCAGTCAACGGACAACAACTCTTAATGCAATCACGGGGAAAACAATTTTGAAGCAGTTTTGTTCTTTGTTAAAAAAGAGTGGGATCCAAGCTTTCCATTGATAACACGTTTATTTCTATACTCCTACAATCGCGGTAATGCGTTGTTTTAAAAATGCAGTTACAACTGGAGTATCAAGCATGGCTTAGGATCATTCACAACAGAGCTCTTAAAGGGGCAACGGCATCTTAAAAGGGCAACTTTGTAATAGAAACCCCCCCAACAACAATTCTGAGTGAATAATAATAATAATAAATATTAATAATAATCAGGAAGTTGTGTCCAATGGGGTAAATGCAGATGGACAAACCCCATGCTTCATTTATAGCCACTATGCTGCATCCGTTGGGCTACAGGTGATCATGCTTATTGCTAATAGAACATCTGATAATAGACCATGAATACAGGATATACGGTTCAATATGTTAAAATCATTTACCATCTGATAATAGACCATGAATATAGGATATATGGTTCAATATGTTAAAATCATTTACCATCTGATAATAGACCATGCATACAGGCTATATGGTTCAATATGTTAAAATCATTTAACATCTGATAATAGACCATGCATACAGGATATATGGTTCAATATGTTAAAATCATTTAACATAATTTTTACCAATATCTTATTGGGCTCATTCATGGAGGTGGAAATGATATTTTAGATGGTGTCAGCATCACTGTATTTTCATTCATTCTGGAGTAGAACGGCCTTTTTCTTGTCACCAGAACTGAGCTTCTTAGAACTGAGTTTCTCAAGAAGTTTCCCCAGGAGCACCCTGGAAACCCTGGGCAAGGGGACTGGAATTGGTCACATTTGCAGTTTAATACATTTACAAAAAATTATCCTATTTTCCTAAAAGCATGACGGTCATGACTTGTTTACGTGAAAGGGGAGATTAATTTAGCACAAGACAATCAATCTGAGGTCGACATACGGATTATTATTTTTTGCTTTAACCCCTGAGATTTTGCTGTCTACGAGTACGAATGGTCTGAGGCAGGCGTTAGATTACAAGCGTTTTCAAGTGTAACGTTAATAACAATGGTTTTGGGGAACTGCTCAGAGATTTCACAATGCTCCTACAAAGGTTATAACGATGAACTTAGCCTTAAGATGCTTTTGGGAAACCGGATCCTGGATGAGACCATCTGCTAAATGACTAAAATGTCAAATGTAAGTTTTTAAACACAAATATCATATTACTGTATTTTTGGAAAACATTTTTTAAGTACATTATATTTGTACAGTTCTTTATTAAAATGGTAGTTATTTTTTTACATTTGACTGTGTAAAACCTAGCAGTACTACTTATTTCTCTGAGAGTGAGGCAGACTTGTATTTGATTATTTGTCTTTCTGAAATGAAAGCATCAAATTATAGATTTAAAAAAATACATGTCTGTCATTGAACAATAAAGGCTAATTTACCAAAACTTCTGAAAAGTGATTTATAGCGTTTTGGAATGAAACTCTTCTGATGTTTCCCCATCTGAGCTCAGAGTAGATGAGAGACTGAGGGGCGGTTTCCCAGACAGAGTTTAATTGAAGTCAGGACCAGGTAAATTCTACTGAAGTATCTCCACAATATCCCTTTTAGATCATAATGAATGAGATTAAATGGACAGGGGGGACCTGATCCTAGATCAACACTCCTCCTCTGGGAAACTGCATGTATGAAACCGAACACATAGTCGTAGTCTAGTTACAGCAGGTGTTTACTGCCATCTAGTGGAAGATACCAATAAAACACTTTATTATCAGGATGGGGAGACGGCTGAGCTGAAACAGAAAGTACAGGATCCATTTGGAGATGACAGAGCAGAAAACACTATATGGAGAGAACTGAAAAATAAAGTAAATATTTCTGAACAATAATCTGAACAATAATCTATTCTAATGGACAGAGTAAGAGAATGAATACCTGGAATGAGATATAAGGTAGACTATTATACATGTTATTTAGATTGTCATTAAGGAGACACCTATTTTACAACCCTTATTCCATGAAACATATTAACGCTGTAGAACTGATGCACATCAAGAAATAAGGTGACAAATCACAGGAAAACTACTTTAGGCGCTCTAGAGCACGTTAGATACATTCTGTCAGAGGTGGTTTAAACTGCATTCTAATGTCGACTTTGCTTATGGAAAACCATATCATGCGAAGGTTTTTACACATGCTCAGTTCTTGGGTTTCATTCTTGGGATTTGTTAAAATGTCCCTCCTAGGCACCCAGCACCGTTCCTCCGGGCCGTACCCCTCCCACTCCACGAGATATTGTAGACCCCCCATCCGACGTCTCGAATCCACGATGGACCGGACTGAGTACGCCGGAGCCCCCTCGATGTCCAGTGGGGGCGGAGGAGTCTCTCTTATCTCACTGTCCTGGAGTGGACCAGCTACCACCGGCCTGAGGAGAGACACATGGAACGAGGGGTTAATGTGATAATCATTAGGCAGTTGTAACTTGTAACAAACCTCGTTCAATCTCCTCAGGACTTTAAATGGCCCCACAAACCGCCGACCCAGCTTCCGGCAGGGCAGGCGAAGGGACAGGTTTCGAGTCGAGAGCCAGACTCGATCTCCAGGTGCATATACTGGACCCTCACTGCGGTGGAGATCGGCGCTCGCCTTCTGCCTACGGATGGCCCGCTGCAGATGGACGTGTGCAGCGTTCCACGTCTCCTCCGAGCGCCGAAACCACTCATCCACCGCAGGAGCCTCGATCTGGCTCTGATGCCATGGTGCCAGAACCGGCTGATACCCTAACACACACTGGAAAGGGGTCAGGTTAGTAGAGGAGTGGCGAAGAGAGTTCTGAGCCATCTCTGCCCAGGGGATATACCCCGACCACTCCTCCTGCCGGCCCTGGCAATATGATCTCAGAAACCTACCCACATCCTGGTTCACTCTCTCCACCTGCCCATTACTCTCAGGGTGGAAACCCGCGGTAAGGCTAACCGAGACCCCCAAGCGTTCCATGAACGCCCTCCAGACTCTAGAGGTGAATTGGGGACCCCGATCAGACACTATATCCTCGGTAACCCCGTAGGGCCGGAAGACTTGGGTAAACAAAGCCTCAGCGGTCTGTACGGCAGTAGGGAGACCCGGCATTGGGATGAGACGACAGGCCTTAGAGAACCGATCCACAACGACCATAATAGTGGTATTCCCCTGAGAGGGGGGAAGGTCCTTGACAAAGTCCACCGAGAGGTGAGACCACGGCCGTTGTGGAACGGGCAGGGGTTGTAACTTTCCCCTGGGCAGGTGTCTAGGCGCCTTACACTGAGCGCACACCGAGCAGGAGGAGACATAAACCCTCACGTCCCTAGCCAATGTTGGCCACCAGTACTTAACACTAAGGCAGTGCACTGTCCGGCCAATACCTGGATGTCCAGAAGAGGGTGACGTATGAGCCCAATAAATGAGACGATCACGGACCTCGAGCAGCACGTACGTCCGACCCACTGGACACTCTGGGGGAGTAGGGTCGGTGCGTAACGCCCGCTCAATTTCCGCGTCGACCTCCCATACCACTGGTGCCACCAGACAAGACTCCGGCAGTATGGGAGTGGGCTCAATGGACCTCTCCTCTGTGTCATACCGCCGGGACAGGGCGTCTGCCTTACCGTTCTGGGACCCTGGGATGTAAGTTATCTTAAACACGAACCGGGTCAGAAACATGTTCCACCTAGCCTGACGAGGGTTTAATCTCCTAGCTGCCCGGATGTACTCCAGGTTACGGTGATCAGTCAGAATGAGAAAAGGGTGTTGAGCCCCCTCAAGCCAATGCCTCCACACCTTTAGAGCTTGAACCACGGCTAACAGCTCCCTGTCCCCTATGTCATAATTTCGTTCCGCCGGGCTGAGCTTCTTAGAATAAAAAGCGCAGGGACGGAGCTTAGGAGGCGTGCCTGAGCGTTGCGACAGCACTGCCCCAATGCCGGCCTCTGACGCATCCACCTCTACCTGGAACGGTAAAGCGGGGTCCGGATGCGCCAGCACCGGAGCCGAAGTGAACAGGTCCTTCAGTTTACCAAACGCCCTGTCCGCTTCAGCCGACCACTGCAAACGCACCGAGCCCCCCTTCAGCATGGAAGTAATGGGAGCTGCTACCTGTCCAAAACCCCGGATAAACCTCCGGTAGTAATTGGCAAAACCCAAAAACTGCTGCACCTCTTTAACAGTGGTTGGGGTTTGCCAATTATGCACGGCTGACACACGGTCAACCTCCATCTTCACCCCTGACGCGGACAACCGATGACCCAAGAAGGAGATGGATTCCTGGAAAAACAGACATTTCTCTGCCTTGACATACAAGTCATGCTCCAACAGCCTACCCAACACTCGGCGCACCAGGGCTACATGCTCGGCTCGTGTAGAAGAGTACACGAGGATGTCATCAATGTACACTACCACACCCTGCCCATGCAGGTCCCGGAAGATCTCGTCCACAAAGGATTGGAAGACCGAAGGAGCATTCATTAACCCGTATGGCATGACGAGATACTCATAATGACCCGAGGTGGTACTAAATGCTGTCTTCCATTCATCTCCCTCCCTAATGCGCACCAAGTTGTAGGCGCTCCTGAGATCCAGTTTTGTGAAGAAACGCGCTCCGTGTAATGATTCCGTCATACTCACAATCAGAGGAAGAGGATAACTGTATTTAACAGTGATCTGATTGAGACTACGATAATCAATACACGGGCGCAACCCTCCATCCTTCTTCTTCACAAAAAAGAAACTCGAGGACGCAGGGGAAGTGGAGGACCGTATGTATCCTTGTCTCAGGGACTTGGCTATGTATGTCTCCATAGCCGCCGTCTCCTCTTGAGACAGAGGATATACATGGCTCCGCGGAAGTGCCGCACCTGCCTGGAGGTTTATCGCACAATCTCCCTGTCTATGAGGTGGCAATCGCGTCGCCCTAGTCTTGCTAAACACTAGTGCCAAATCCTCATACTCAGGGGGAATGTGCATTGCGGGCACTTGGTTCGGACTCTCCACCGTGGTCGCCCCTACGGAAACACCTAGACATCGCCCAACACACTGGTCAGACCACTCCTTGAGAGCCCTCTGTTGCCACGAAATGGTGGGGTCATGGGCGATTAACCAAGGAAGGCCCAGCACCACGGGATACGCAGGAGAGTCGATCAGGTACAACTGAATGATCTCCTCATGACCCCCCTGCGTCTTCATCTTTAGTGGTGCTGTGACCTCCCTAATCAACCCAGATCCCAACGGACGGCTATCTAGGGCATGGACAGGGAAGGGTGCATCAACGGGCAGGAGGGGAATCCCTAACTTAGCACAACATTTCCGATCAATAAAATTCCCAGCTGGGCCTGAATCAACTAGCGCCTTATGCTGGGAATGAGATGCAACCTGAGGAAATACTACAGGTATACACAAGTGAACAACAGAGAGTTCTGGGTGAGTTGGGCGCCTACTCACCTGGAATGACTCCCCAGTGCACGACCTGTTGCCCCAAATCCCTGGAAACCCTCCCCAGCACCTAACCGCAGTGTGTCCTCCACGGCCACAGTTGGTGCAGGGGACGGCCCCCCTCGGGCTCTCTCTCCTCCTCTCTCTAGCGCCAGTACCCCCTAGCTCCATAGGGCTCGGCTCGGAGGTGCTGGGGGATGGAATGGACGGCCCCAACTCGGGACGTCCGCGGGTGGCCAGCAGGGTATCCAGACGGATTGACATGTCCACCAACTGGTCGAAGGATAGATTGGTGTCCCTGCAGGCTAGCTCTCGTCGAACGTCCTCACGCAGGCTACACCGATAGTGGTCGATGAGGGCCCTCTCATTCCACCCCGCATCCGCCGCTAGAGTCCGGAAGTCCAGGGCGAACTCCTGTGCGCTCCACTTCCCCTGTCGGAGATGGAACAGACGCTCCCCCGCCGCTTTACCCTCAGGTGGATGATCGAACACGGCCCTGAAGCGGCGGGAGAACTCCGCGTAGCTGATGGTGGCGGCGTCTATTCCCCTCCATTCGGCATTGGCCCACTCCAACGCCTTGCCGGAGAGACAGGAGATGAGGGCGGAAACGCTCTCGTATCCCGAGGGCGCCGGGTGTATGGTTGCCAGGTAGAGTTCCACCTGAAGGAGGAACCCCTGACACCCGGCTGCGGTGCCATCATACGCCCTCGGGAGCGAGAGCCGAATCCCACTGGACTCCGGAGCTGGTATGGTGGGTCTGGCCGATGGTGGTGGTAAGGTAGGAGGAGGTGTGGGCACGCCTCCCCTTTCCCATCGGCGCAGGGTGTTCATCACCTCTTGCATCGCTGAGCCGGGTTGCTGGATCCTGGCGTCCTGGCAGCTGACCCGATCCTCCAGCGACTCGGTCGCCGCCGCTGCTCCTGCTGACTCCATAGTATGGTGTGTGATTCTGTCACAAGGCTGATGTGGATGCGGTGTTGGAGTCAGGCGCAGGACACAGAGGCTAAGCCAAAAACGACTTTACTCAGACTTTAGAGAAGCGAACAAAAATAAATGGCCTCGAAACACTGGAGGCAAACGATTACGCAAAACAGTGTGTAAAATACACTATCAACAATAAGTACACAAAGACCCCAACGGACAGGCGGACAATCACACACAACTGCAAACAAAACCAAAGGGAAACTTATAGGTGACATAATCAATACATAAGACGAAACAGGTGCACCAACAAGACAAGACCAAACACACATTGAGACATCAAGCGGTAGTAGCTAGTACTCCGGGGACGACGAACGCCGAAGCCTGCCCGAGCAAGGAGGAGGAGCAGTCTCGGCGGAATTCGTGACAGTTACAATAAAACAATTGGGTTATATAATTTGGGAGAATTGAATGGAGTATGTAAAACTAGGGGCCGTTTAAACAGATAGCCTTTGGAATACAGGGACCCCTCAAAGAAAATGTATCAGGCAGCAGGATCAAGTATTAGAAATGTGTATTAAGAATGAGTGGTGAAACATAATGATTTGTCATATAGTCAATGTTAATAGGATGTCTTGTCCGACACCACCTCTGCCAGGAGACCTGAATCCAGCATCAAATCAAAGCAATCAATTGCTTTCTCTTTTGTGCCTTTTCTCTCAAGAATGTGACAGGAGTCCATGTGGAGTGAGCAGGAAGAGAGAGATCTATGCAAATACAACGTTCTTCATAGTTACTGGTTGGCAAAATGGACAAAACAGAATGATGGTGGAGGTGGGGCGGCTCAGGTGTGACATTGGAATTGGGGCATTGCCATGGGCAATCCAAGATGAACTATGAAGCTATCTGAAGGACATAATGAAGACGACAGAAGATTGAGTGCCGGTAGAGGAAGGGAGTGTTAGTTGAGGTAGTATGTTGATTAAGGAGGTATTATACACTGCTAAATTGATAGTAATTTAGACTAAGAATGCATTAAGATACTGATCTGTTGTAATTCTCGTTATGAGGAGGGTAATGCTAAAATTATGGATAATATAAAGGTACATTCTGTTAGTGTCAATATGTGCCAAGGTGAGAGTTTTAACTTTGAATGATGAAACCAAGGGACTGACTAAGAATTGTCATTCTAAATTTGTTTTGGGTAATTCATTTGAGTATGATTATGAATTGTAAGCTGACTGATTGATCTGAATGAAGATATGTGAGTTAAAGATGTTGACACTATTCTTAAATAGTCTTAAACATGTCCTAGGTAGTATGGTTAAAACAATGCTACGTTAGTTTTAATGTGTTAGGAGACTAACACTTATGTTGGAATTATTTTGAGTAGAAATAGTGATATTTTTATTATGAGTATAACCTTGAATGCAAAGATTGGGATTGATAGCATAAGCATAATATACTTTTATACATTTATGGGATTAGTAATATATCAACATTGTATCAACCACTCCCTCATAACTAATATATCAACATTGTATTAGTAATATATGATGAAATTGAGTTAATCATGAACATATAGGTAAAATTATTTGTGGCTAACTGAATTGGGCCGTTTGTTTTTGTTTCTTCAAACACAGTGAAGGGAGCGGCACCAGGGTTGAATAGAGTTTGGGCTAGACCTTTGTCTCCTTGGTATTTTCTTGATTGATTACAGCTTGTGGGGGTGAGGTACAGGGGAGCGGGTGATTGGTTGGAGTAATAGTTCAGCCGCCCTCAGGGACAAAGGAAGTGGGCGGAGCAATAAAAGAGCGGGAAAACTGAAGAGGACTATATAAGATGGAGGGGGACCTTAAGAATGTGTGCTCCTCTGCAGACGGGTATTGGCTTTGTTGGAAACTTTAATAAAGTCATTTCTTGGTGCAACAAAAACTCTGTAAGACCTTATTTGTAATAAAGTATGGTGGTTATTTTCCACAACATTGATACAATGTTGATATATTAGTTATGAGGGGTGGTTGATACAATGTTGATATATTAGTTATGAGGGGGTGGTTGATACAATGTTGATATATTAGTTATGAAGGAGTGGTTCATACAATGTTGATATATTAGTTATGAGGGGGTGGTTGATACAATGTTGATATATTAGTTATGATGGGGTGGTTGATACAATGTTGATATATTAGTTATGAGGGGGTGGTTGATACAATGTTGATATATTAGTTATGAGGGAGTGGTTGATACAATGTTGATATATTAGTTATGATGGGGTGGTTGATACAATGTTGATATTTTAGTTATGAGGGGACTGTTGATACAATGTTGATATATTAGTTATGAGGGGGTGGTTGATACAATGTTGATATATTAGTTATGAGGGGGCTGTTGATACAATGTTGATATATTAGTTATGAGGGGGTGGTTGATACAATGTTGATATATTAGTTATGAGGGGTGGTTGATACAATGTTGATATTTTAGATATAAGGGGGTGGTTGATACAATGTTGATATATTAGTTATGAGGGGGTGGTTGATACAATGTTGATATATTAGTTATGAGGGGGTGGTTGATACAATGTTTATATATTAGTCATGAGGGGTGGTTGATACAATGTTGATATATTAGTTATGAGGGGGCTGTTGATACAATGTTGATATATTAGTTATGAGGGGTGGTTGATACAATGTTGATATATTAGTTATGATGGGACTGTTGATACAATGTTGATATATTAGTTATGAGGGGGTGGTTGATACAATGTTGATATATTAGTTATGAGGGGGTGGTTTATACAATGTTGATATATTTGTTATGAGGGGGTGGTTGATACAATGTTGATATATTAGTTATGAGGGGGTGGTTGATACAATGTTGATATATTTGTTATGAGGGGGTGGTTGATACAATGTTGATATAGTAGTTATGAGGGGTGGTTGATACAATGTTGATATATTAGTTATGAGGTTGTGGTTGATACAATGTTGATATATTAGTTATGAAGGGTGGTTGATACAATGTTGATATATTAGTTATGAGGGGACTGTTGATACAATGTTTATATATTAGTTATGAGGGGGTGGTTGATACAATGTTTATATATTATTTATGAGGGGGTGGTTGATACAATGTTGATATAATAGTTATAGGGGTGGTTGATACAATTTTGATATATTAGATATGAGGGGGTGGTTGATACAATGTTGATATAATAGTTATGAGGGGGTGGTTGATACAATGTTGATATATTAGTTATGAGGGGTGGTTGATACAATGTTGATATATTAGTTATGAGGTGGTGGTTGATACAATGTTGATATATTAGTTATGAAGGGTGGTTGATACAATGTTGATATATTAATTATGAGGGGGTGGTTGATACAATGTTGATATATTAGTTATGAGGGGGTGGTTGATACAATGTTGATATATTAGTTATGAGGGGGTGGTTGATACAATGTTGATATATGTGTTATGAGGGGGTGGTTGATACAATGTTGATATATTAGTTATGAGGGGGTGGTTGATACAATGTTGATATATTAGATATGAGGGGGTGGTTGATACAATGTTGTAATATTCACTACCAGTCAAAAGCTGGGAAGGAGTTACTAAAACTAACTCAGACTCAATGGGAAGTAGCTACTAAAACTAACTCAGACTCAATGGGAAGTAGCTACTAAAACTAACTCAGACTCAATGAGAAGTAGCTACTAAAACTAACTCAGACTCAATGGGAAGTAGCTACTAAAACTAACTCAGACTCAATGGGAAGTAGCTACTAAAACTAACTCAGACTCAATGGGAAGTAGCTACTAAAACTAACTCAGACTCAATGAGAAGTAGCTACTAAAACTAACTCAGACTCAATGGGAAGTAACTACTAAAACTAACTCAGACTCAATGGGAAGTAGCTACTAAAACTAACTCAGACTCAATGGGAAGTAGCTACTAAAACTAACTCAGACTCAATGGGAAGTAGCTGCTAAAACTAACTCAGACTCAATGGGAAGAAGCTACTAAAACTAACTCAGACTCAATGGGAAGTAGCTATTAAAACTAACTCAGACTCAATGGGAAGTAGCTACTAAAACTAACTCAGACTCAATGGGAAGTAGCTGCTAAAACTAACTCAGACTCAATGGGAAGTAGCTACTAAAACTAACTCAGACTCAATGGGAAGTAGCCACTAAAACTAACTTAGACTCAATGGGAAGTAGCTGATAAAACTAACTCAGACTCAATGAGAAGTAGCTACTAAAACTAACTCAGAATCAATGGAAAGTAGCTACTAAAACTAACTCAGACTCAATGGGAAGTAGCTACTAAAACTAACTCAGACTCAATGGGAAGTAGCTACTAAAACTAACTCAGACTCAATGGGAAGTAGCTACTAAAACTAACTCAGACTCAATGGGAAGTAGCTACTAAAACTAACTCAGACTCAATGGGAAGTAGCTACTAAAACTAACTCAGACTCAATGGGAAGTATTTACTAAAACTAACTCAGACTCAATGGGAAGTAGCTACTAAAACTAACTCAGACTCAATTGGAAGTAGCTACTAAAACTAACTCAGACTCAATGGGAAGTAGCTACTAAAACTAACTCAGACTCAATGGGAAGTAGCTACTAAAACTAACTCAGACTCAATGGGAAGTAGCTACTAAAACTAACTCAGACTCAATGGGAAGTAGCTATTAAAACTAACTCAGACTCAATGGGAAGTAGCTACTAAAACTAACTCAGACTCAATTGGAAGTAGCTACTAAAACTAACTTAGACTCAATGGGAAGTAGCTACTAAAACTAACTCAGACTCAATGGGAAGTAGCTACTAAAACTAACTCAGACTCAATGGGAAGTAGCTACTAAAACTAACTCAGACTCAATGGGAAGTAGCTACTAAAACTAACTCAGACTCAATGGGAAGTAGCTACTAAAACTAACTCAGACTCAATGGGAAGTAGCTACCTAGTAGCTGGGTGACAGCTGCACACGCATTCTACACATGAACTACACCCATCATCAATACTTTTAATCACAAATAAACAATCATCAGTTTTAGAACTGAAAATGTACCATTATTTGTGTAAAACTAACAGTGAAATACGACTCAGACTTATCCTCTGGCTTAAAAACAGAAGTCCAAACTCTGGTGGTACGGTAGCTCAATGTACGGTAGATTCCTGGGAAGACACAGAAGAAAAACAACACTTCTCAATCAAAACCATCTAACCTATAGCAGAGCGCTTTGACACACCCACTCCTTTCCACACGCCCACTACTTTCCTTTCCACACGCCCACTCCTTTCCACACGCCCACTACTTTCCTTTCGACACACCCACTCATTTTCCACACGCCCACTACTTTCCTTTCGACACACCCACTCCTTTTCCACACGCCCACTACTTTCCTTTCCTCACACCCACTCCTTTTCCACACGCCCACTACTTTCCTTTCGACACACCCACTCCTTTTCCACACGCCCACTACTTTCCTTTCGTCACACCCACTCCTTTTCCACACGCCCACTACTTTCCTTTCGTCACACCAACTCCTTTTCCACACGCCCACTACTTTCCTTTCGTCACACCCACTCCTTTTCCACACGCCCACTACTTTCCTTTCGTCACACCCACTCGGCCATACTCCGTTGGCCATATTTGGATGCAGCTACCCCCTTTTCAGTGGAAAGCCAAAAGGTGGTTCCACCCAGAGCCATGTGTTTAGACTGAGCCAGCTCACAGTACAATTCCACCCTATCCGCTTACGGGTTAACGTTTTGGTTGGCCAACAATATTTTAAGACTATTTTAATGCCTGTCTGTTTAGTGCTCCTTGCTTGATGTTGCTGAACCCTTATTGGGAGGTGGCTAACTAGTCTGTATATTCCACTGATTCATATGGATACCAGTCCATTCATTGGCTGTCTGTTTAGTGGTCCTTGCTTGATGTTGCTGAACCCTTATTGGGAGGTGGCTAACTAGTCTGTATATTCCACTGATTCATATGGATACCAGTCCATTCATTGGCTGTCTGTTTAGTGGTCCTTGCTTGATGTTGCTGAACCCTTATTGGGAGATGGCTAACTAGTCTGTATATTCCACTGATTCATATGGATACCAGTCCATTCATTGGCTGTCTGTTTAGTGCTCCTTGCTTGATGTTGCTGAACCCTTATTGGGAGGTGGCTAACTAGTCTGTATATTCCACTGATTCATATGGATACCAGTCCATTCATTGGCTGTCTGTTTAGTGGTCCTTGCTTGATGTTGCTGAACCCTTATTGGGAGGTGGCTAACTAGTCTGTATATTCCACTGATTCATATGGATACCAGTCCATTCATTGGCTGTCTGTTTAGTGGTCCTTGCTTGATGTTGCTGAACCCTTATTGGGAGGTGGCTAACTAGTCTGTATATTCCACTGATTCATATGGATACCAGTCCATTCATTGGCTGTCTGTTTAGTGGTCCTTGCTTGATGTTGCTGAACCCTTATTGGGAGGTGGCTAACTAGTCTGTATATTCCACTGATTCATATGGATACCAGTCGGCTGTAAAAGTGGGTAAAAACAGAAAAGCATATAACTGTAGCTATGTGGTCTTTACTTGATGTGGTGTGCAGCATAGAGTGTATAGTCCTTTAGTCTCTATGGACCAGATGGTAGTGTACAGTTCAGAGATGGCTTGATGTGGTGTGCAGCATAGAGTGTATAGTCCTTTAGTCTCTATGGGCCAGATGACCAGTTGGTGAGGGCCACAGCATGGGGAAAGAAACTGTTCAGATGGGGGTCTATAACATCCAATCACATAGGTTTACAGCAGCGGACAGATGAAAATTCATCGCTACTAACTCAAACTGCCTTGGTTTAGATAAAGACAATTTCTGTAAAGATAAAAAAGTATATAACTTTTAAATCATGAGCCTCATCTTGAAGAGTCACCTGTGACAGTATTCATAAAGAGTAGGAGTACTGATCTGGGATCAGTTTAGCCTTTTAGATCATAATGAAACAGATTAAATGGACAGGGGGGACCTGATCCTAGATCAGCACTCCTCCTCTGGGAAACTGCATGTATGAAACCGAACACATAGTCGTAGTCTAGTTACAGCAGGTGTTTACTGCCATCTAGTGGAATATACCAATAAAACACTGTATTATCAGGAAGGGGAGACGGTTGAGCTGAAACTGAATGTACAGGATCGATTTGGAGATGACAGAGCAGAAAACACTATATGGAGAGAACTGAAAAATAAAGTAAGTATTTCCGAACAATAGTCTATTCTAATGGACAGAGTAAGAGAATGAATACCTGGAATGAGATATTACTAGTTAGTAGAACTGCTACTTGAGCTTAGTTGCTGACAGACAGCAGTTTTCAAAGTGGAAACTAATCAGTAGGTCTATGTGTTATCAGGTAGGCTATTATCATTGTCATTATGGAGACACCTATTTTACAACCCTTATTCCATAAAACATATTAACGCTGTAGAACTGATGCACATCAAGAAATAAGGTGACAAATCACAGGAAAACTACTTTAGGCTCTCTAGAGCACGTTAGATACATTGTGTCGGAGGTGGTTTAAACTGCATTCTACTTTGCTTATGGAAAACCATATCATGCGAAGGTTTTTACACATGCTCTGTTCTTGGGTTTTGTTCTTGGGTCTCGAGTGGAAATTTGAAATGGAAGTTATGGAACTCCATCATGTGCTTCTGTTATGAGAAAACCTCCACAATGAAACAGACATTAAATGTGGAGAATGATAGATCTGTTGGCCATCAAGTAGCCTATTAATTGTTATGCCTGTCTAGGCTACTGTAGTCTGCCATTTTATACTATAAATATGTTGAAATGACTGGAGTCATTGCAAATCATTTTGTGCCACTTGTGTAGCCAACCTGTAGCTGGCAAACAGATGTAATAAATAGCCTTTAACTTCAGTTTATTGTTGTTGTAGCCTAGTGTTATTATGTAATTAATAATGGCCGTGTTTAGTTAATTCAATTGGAAGTTATCAAGTGTCACCATGGTCACAGTTCTACAGGAAAGTCGGAGCTCTAGAAAGAGGCCAGAATTTTGAGTTGGATGACCGTTTAAACAAATGTTTCCAGTCGAAACTCTAGAAAGAGACCATAATTCCGAGTTGAATGACCGTTTAAAACAAAGTTTCCAGTCGGAGCTCTAGAAAGAGAACAGAATTCCAAGTTGGATGACCGTTTAAAACAAATGTTTCCAGTCGGAGCTCTAGAAAGAGACCAGAATTCCCAGTTGGATGACCGTTTAAAACAAATGTTTCCAGTCGGAGCTCTAGAAAGAGACCAGAATTCCCAGTTGGATGACTGTTTAAAACAAATGTTTCCAGTCGGAGCTCTAGAAAGAGGCCAGAATTTTAAGTTGGATGACCGTTTAAAACAGATGTTTCCAGTCGGAGCTCTAGAAATAGACCAGAATTCCCAGTTGGATGACCGTTTAAACAAATGTTTCCAGTCGGAGCTCTAGAAAGAGACCAGAATTCCCAGTTGGATGACCGTTTAAAACAAATGTTTCCAGTCGGAGCTCTAGAAAGAGACCAGAATTCCCAGTTGGATGACCGTTTAAAACAAATGTTTCCAGTCGGAGCTCTAGAAAGAGACCAGAATTCCCAGTTGGATGACTGTTTAAAACAAATGTTTCCAGTCGGAGCTCTAGAAAGAGGCCAGAATTTTGAGTTGGATGACCGTTTAAAACAAATGTTTCCAGTCGGAGCTCTAGAAAGAGACCAGAATTCCCAGTTGGATGACCGTTTAAACAAATGTTTCCAGTCGGAGCTCTAGAAAGAGGCCAGAATTCCCAGTAGGATGACCGTTTAAAACAAATGTTTCCAGTCTGAGCTCTAGAAAGAGACCAGAATTCCCAGTTGGATGACCGTTTAAAACAAATGTTTCCAGTCGAAGCTCTAGAAAGAGGCCAGAATTCCCAGTAGGATGACCGTTTAAAACAAATGTTTCCAGTCGGAGCTCTAGAAAGAGGCCAGAATTCCCAGTTTGATGACCGTTTAAAACAAATGTTTCCAGTCGGAGCTCTAGAAAGAGACCAGAATTCCCAGTTGGATGACCGTTTAAAACAAATGTTTCCAGTCGGAGCTCTAGAAAGAGGCCAGAATTTTGAGACGGATGACCGTTTAAAACTAATGTTTCCAGTCGGAGCTCTAGAAAGAGACCAGAATTCCCAGTTGGATGACCGTTTAAAACAAATGTTTCCAGTCGGAGCTCTAGAAAGAGACCAAAATTCCCAGTTGCATGACCGTTTAAAACAAATGTTTCCAGTCGGAGCTCTAGAAAGACACCAGAATTCCGAGTTGGATGACCGTTTAAAACAAATGTTTCCAGTCGGAGCTAATTTTTTCCCCATTTCCCAGTTGTCTTGAACTCATTGAAGTCGGAAGTCTAAGATTTCCCAGCTCAGAGTTTCCAGTTGTTTTGAGCACGGCAGTAATAAAGATTATGCCAGAGTCTCCAGTCAAGTAAAATGACGTAGGGGTTTAACAGCAGTTGGCATCCAACGTTATGCTGCATTACCGCCACCTACTGTACTGGAGTGTGGGCCAGAGACAGGGATAAACTAAATCCTACCTGCTCTTAAAGCCAAGCACCACAGACTAAAAGGGATTGTTTTTCCTTTACTCTCATCAGACTGAAACTTTTCCAGTTGAAAGTATACATAAATACAATATATTTTTGAATTACAAGTTGTATTTGTTATAAAAGTAAAATATGCAAATAAGGCAAAACCTCCTTAAATATGCACTAATTTGCATATTACGAGAATCTGTTTTTTCAACACATTGCTTCCAGACACTCACTGGTCAGACTTTTACAGAACAGTTTATCAAAATATTGTCATTTCATGGAATAAAAAAAAAACCTCTATTCACATGTATGACGGATGCATATTTTGCATATATTTACAGATAAAATGACACTTACAATAAAAACGACACAAGATATCAAAAAAAGCCACGGTAAAAGTCTGACTAAAAGACCTAAGAACCTGTGTGTGGAATAATGTTAATGTCCTCTGAAGACTGAGAAAAATTAATTGTCACACGGGGAACATGTCATTTAGAGAACATGGCTGATAAAAATAGGCTAATGCAATTCAAATGGACTTTCTATAAATATGACCATTTACGTCACATTAAATGTATCTCTTTTTCATATATCACTTCTAAACTGTCAAATAAACATCAAATATACCTTTTACAAATACATCAGCACGTTTAATACATTTGTTTCAAGCAATAGAGCATATGCTTTGAATTTTTGGCCAAATTCTCATATCACTTTGCTCAATTTGTCACATCCAAGGCTTTTGTATGGCTGTTGAAATGTGCAGAACAGTAATCAGCTATGCCTGCCCCATATGTACGGCCCTCTTTGAGTTGTTGCTGGTGCTGCTTTACTTTCTTGACTGTGTCATGTGACCTGCGCCTCCCCTTGTCACACTCCATTGAAGCAGCATCAGCTCTCACAACTCCTCTCTGATTGCTTCCAGTGTCACCAAAGTGCTGCCAATACACAATTAGTCCATCACATTTGATATAGCAGTGGCTCCCTCATTGAACGTGGCTACTGCCATACTGGCAATGAGGCTTTTGCCCAAGAAGACAGTTTTGGGGCATCGCGACCATATTAGAGTTCAGACATTCATTTGCATTCTGGGTTCCTCCGTGCTACATTCTTTTGAGGACGTTATCATTTGACATCCTGTGATATACAGGTACCATTTTCTGTGTATCCTCTCAATTAAAGAATGTATGGCCTCCATGTTTTTTGCGACTAGGTGGATCTTCACCATTTTCTAGGGCTGGCTGGTACCAGCACCAATGTAGTTGGAAGTGAATCCTCTCTTGTGCCAAGAGCCATCAAAGGATCCATGAATGTCTATGATGGCATCCTCATCCTCCTTCAGCAACTCTGCCATGTCTGGGTCTATATCTGCGTATTCTAATTAGCTTTGCAGCACTCCCCATTGGCTGTTGCCCTCTCTGAATCTCTGCTACTAAAGTGGGGGGAAAAAGTACTTATTATGATGTCTGTCGACATTACAGTCATAACTGCAGGACTAAATATCAGCATGTTACCCTATGTACATATTAGCATATCAGCATGTTACCCTGTGTACATATTAGCATATCAGCATGTTACCCTATGTACATATTAGCATATCAGCATGTTACCCTATGTACATATTAGCATATCAGCATGTTACCCTATGTACATATTAGCATATCAGCATGTTACCCTATGTACATATTAGCATATCAGCATGTTACCCTATGTACATATTAGCATATCAGCATGTTACCCTATGTACATATTAGCATATCAGCATGTTACCCTATGTAAATATTAGCATATCAGCATGTTACCCTGTGTACATATTAGCATATCAGCATGTTACCCTGTGTATATATTAGCATATCAGCATGCATTTACTTTATGTAAAGCTAATTTCTCAGTAATCACAGTTGGCTACTAAATATTATTTATACACAGCAAGTCACCTGACAATAATGGGCTACTCTCCCTTTTTATTGACCTGTCACTCTCCTGTCATGTCTCTGATATGAGCTGAGACTCAGGGAAGGAATCCCTAGGACTTTGTTTATTGTCTTTAGAGCTGCATAACCAAGTCCAAGTTCGTGTGCTAGAAGAACCATCCTCACATTTATATAAAATGCCACATCTCCCCTGGAGCCCTCCTGCAGCCTGGAGGAAGTGTAAACACTCCTCCTAAATGCATCACGATCACCTTCTCAGGGTGCAGATTCTATCATGACAGAATTACAGAATCCCTGGTTGGTGGAGGTCTATGGTGATTTTCAGTCCAGTGTTTAGACACTTAGGGCAAATCAAATCATGTACAAATCATGTACGATCTGCTGTCTGGTTGATCGCTGCTAGCTGTCATCTTCATCTCAACTAATGTGCGTCTCGACGCGCTGCTGCCGGCCTCCTCCTTTTCCTCCTCTACCTGTACTGCCACTGCCTGGACCGGCTGATCAGGCTCATGTTTTCTTTCATTCACTGCTTTTCTCGCATTGGCTAACTGAGATCGCCTATTTTTTATCCACATACTGTAGGTATATTCTTCGAGATTTTCTCATTTTGTCTCTCTTTACGTGGATTCCTCGCGGGATATATTTTCAAACAAGGAAGCGCTGTGCGGCACGTGAGGCCTTTTAACCAATCAGGTTGCCGGAAAGTGCCATTAAAATGCCAGTAACCAATCAGGTTGCCGGAAAGTGCCATTAAAATGTCAGTAACCAATCGGATGTCAGTAAACGCCTCCTCTTTCAGCACTACGTCACAAAGGATATAGCCATATATGGACTAGTAACGATCAGCTCCGGAAAACAAGCTGTTGAATTATATATGATTCAACATGGAGAGTTTGAAAAATAGCTGTTGAATTATATATGATTCAACATGGAGAGTTTGAAAAATAGCGGTTGAATTATATATGATTCAACATGGAGAGTTTGAAAAATAGCTGTTGAATTATATATGATTCAACATGGAGAGTTTGAAATATAGCGGTTGAATTATATATGATTCAACATGGAGAGTTTGAAAAATAGCGGTTGAATTATATATGATTCAACATGGAGAGTTTGAAAAATAGCGGTTGAATTATATATGATTCAACATGGAGAGTTTGAAAAATAGCTGTTGAATGATATATGATTCAACATGGAGAGTTTGAAAAATAGCGGTTGAAGTTCTACGTGAAACATGCTAACAAAAACGACATTTATGCTAGGTGTAGTTGACGGAGTTGGGATAAAATGATACACGTCAAGTATTTATATACATTATTGCCGATGTAATTGTACATTTTATGAAAGTATGGAAGTTATAGTTCCAAAATATCCCAAAATCGGAACATTGACAGATGGAAGCAAAATCACAATGTTTTGCCTGTGGTGCCTGGCCTTAATATTTTACAATTGGTTTCGATTTATAATGTCCGATTATCAAATGGGCATGAACAGGGTCAGGGGAACAGCTGAGACTAGCGAATGGAGGCTGCTTTCCTGCCTGTTTGTTTTTAGTTTTTCAATCATATGCTGTGTATACTCTGGTTATTTCACTCCAAACATCCACAACTGTTTGAGGAGCATGCAGCCTCTCGCTGCGCGACAGGTGATATTCCGCCCAAACTCTGTATGCCATGGGCTCTCCAACCCTGTTCCTGCAGCTACCCAGTGCTTCATTTGGGAAACCAGGTGGAATCTGTTTTGGATCATCAATAGTAACATGTTTTCACAAGGAAACGTATTTCACTAAACTGTTGACAGCCCTTCTCTCTGCGCGCTCGAAAAATGAATGAAGGATAGAGGGGAGGAGATGGAAACGCAAGGTGGTGAGATATTCTGTAGCTAAAAGTAATATGTCATCCTATTAATTATGAACATATTTGTTTTCTTCCTATTACTAGACTATATTAAAATCTAATTCTGTAAACCGGAAGGCTAACTCTGTAAGCTGCCCTGCACAATCAATGAACCAACAGCATGGCCTAGGCCAATATGTTCTCTCCCAGACTCATGGATAGGAAGTGTGGAGTGTAACATAAGGTAACCAGTCCATCCAGTATGTATAATAATACAGTCATCACTCAAAGGCCATTACTAGAATTTGTTTAATTTTGGAGTCAAGGCTAGACCAATTATGTACCGAAGACATCTTCAATCTTTTTTCAGTTTTTAATGTTTTTCTGCCGTGTGTAATATGTAGTAGGCTATGTATTGGATAATGGTTCAATCATTATTTTATCATTAGTTTTTTTGGTGCTTGGGCTCATATATAGCCTATGTGTATACATAATATACAACATCCACAACAACCATGTTTTTCACTCAGTTTCAACCTGTTGAACTTCTTTCTTCAAATGGATCAATCACAGTGATGTGAGTTTTAAAAGCACGATACTGTTTTGTTTGATGTGATTTTTTTTGTTTTTGGTGTGTGTGTGTGTGAGAGAGAGAGAGAGAGAGAGAGAGAGAGAGAGAGAGAGAGAGAGAGAGAGAGAGAGAGAGAGAGAGAGAGAGAGAGAGAGAGAGAGAGAGAGAGAGAGAGAGAGAGAGAGAGAGAGAGAGAGAGAGAGAGAGAGAGAGAGAGAGAGAGAGAGAGAGAGAGAGAGAGAGAGAGAGAGAGAGAGAGAGAGAGAGAGAACAGGTAGAACCTGATATGCAAATGTATGATATGCAAATGTATTCAGCAGTAACTTTCCACCACCGAATGATCATTCTAGACTCTGTTTCTGTTGAGAGAGAAATAAAAGGTAAGATGATGATTGTTATGTGTATTAATATAGTTGATGATATTGTTATGTGTATTCATATAGTTGATGATATTGTTATGTGTATTAAAATAGTTGATGATATTGTTATGTTTATTAATATAGTTGATGATATTGTTATGTGTATTCATATAGTTGATGATATTGTTATATGTATTAATATAGTTGATGATATTGTTATGTTTATTAATATAGTTGATGATATTGTTATGTGTATTTATATAGTTGATGATATGTTTTGTGGACTGTGTTATAATAGGCCTACTCTCCTTAACATGTTTTGGATATAAATTAGATGCGTGGGGTGAATTTGTTCTGTTTCCATCTGTGTGCCCCAGGGTGATCACTCCTACACTATCTAGAATCTAAAAGGGTTCTTTGGCTGTCCCCATAGGAGAACCCTTTGTAGAACCCTTTTTGGTCCTAGGTAGAACCCTTTTGGGTTCCATGAAGAATCCTTTCCACAGAGGGTTCTACCTGGAACCCAAAAGCGTTCTCCTATGGGGACAGCCAGAGGACCCTTTTGGAACTCTTTTTTCTAAGAGTGTACTGTTTCATAGGTCTATAGACTTGTCTTCTCAAAACAGGCTTAAAACACAACAAGCAACAACATTTTCTCTTTCTAATCTACTGTTAACTCTTTTCACTCAGGAAGGTATGTTGTGTGAAAGAGAGACAAATAAATACTGTGGAAAGACTAACAACAACTTACACTTCCTCGAAACAGGTTGTGTGTGTTCATTAGTGCCCACCGTAGCAAAACGTTTGGCAACAGAAACCGTTTAGGTCACGTTGGACAGCGTTTGGAGTAAACTGTTTATGCAACATTTTAAAACTGTTGGCTGCGGAGTCAACTAATGAATACAACCCAGGTAGTAGCCTACAACTCGGCTGTTGATGCCTGCCTCATGCTGAAACTTGAACTTAGCCTGAGGGGTGGACTATGATGCAAGCTAGATATACTGGTTAAAACCGATTTGTAGGTGATCAATCCTGCTACTGATAACCACTGTGAACTGATCTGAACCGGTTTAGGCTGGTCATCTAGGATATGTAGGCTATAGCTGAGGTATAGACCTCCATCTGCATATCACTAACAAACCACTATTATATATTATAACCTAGCCTACTTTACATAATATAAATCTCTTGTTGCAAAAAACATTTCTGTACGGATCTGATCCCCCTCAGATCAATCATGTCCATTTTAGCCCTTCTGTCTACATTCTCAGATACGTTTAGAAAAGAACAGATTGAAAGAAATAGTCTACTTTTAATAAATACACATTAGCCTAAGAGAGTGGAAGGGCTGAGAGGAATGTGGCCTTGTGTTGCTGCACTGTCTATAACTACCTAAACAAACAGTAACAGGGAGATGAGGTGAAAGATATCAGTCACGACTACATGTTGTTACAGGCTTTGGTATTTCCATTTATATTTTGAGGTTGGACGTTAGCACGTTGGCCGCACCTCTTGGCGCCACCTCAATAGACAGTAAGCTTATGCCTGTGCTGGCTTGTCATCTCTTTAGTCAGAAGGTTTCCATCTGTTATGTGATATTGAAGAGCAGCTGGTCCAGTGTTCTGGCTGGCCTTAGAGATGTTAGAAGACTGGCACCTCTTTGTAGCTCTGCTTCTTTAAGTTGATGAACAAAGTCTTTCTGTCTTGTATCTCCCAGGATTTGGTTTGGTCTGGTCTGGTTTGGTTTGGTCTGGTTTGGTTTGGTTTGGTTTGGTTTGGTCTGGTCTGGTTTGGTTTGGTCTGGTTTGGTTTGGTCTGGTTTGGTCTGGTCTGGTTTGGTTTGGTTTGGTCTGGTTTGGTCTGGTTTGGTCTGGTTTGGTCTGGTTTGGTCTGGTTTGCTCCACTTGTTTTTTTACTCCATATTGTAAGTTGGAGGGTTTTTATTTCAGATGTCCTCGTCTGGAGCCACTTCAATGGGCACTCATGGTGGGAGTCCTTTAGGTACCACTTTCTTGTTGCTAGTCAACATTCAGTGGACACTAGGGATTGGACGATTAATACCGGAGCTACGATGCACCGTTGCAGTTTTCAAAGCACTACTGATTCGACACAACGTATCAATGCTTGTATCAAAGTAACAATACTACGTGATGATGACGGTCGAAGCTTCGGACATCACACTACCATCTGACAGATGTCAGAAGAGCACTGACCTCTGCTGGAAGCTTTGTGTTTTTATCTATACAGAACAAAAATATAAACACAACATGTAAAGTGTTGGTCCCATGTTTCATGAGCTGAAATAAAATATTCCAGAAATGTTCCATATGAACATAAAAACACATTTCTCTCAGATTTTGTGCACAATTTTGTTAACATCCTTGTTAGTGAGCATTTATCCGTTGCCAAGATAATGCATCCACCAGACAGGGGTGGAATATCAAGCAGCAGATTAAACAGCATGATCATTACACAGGTACACCTTGTGCTGGTGACAATAAAAGGCCACTCGGAAATGTGCAGTTTTGTCAAAAAACACAATGCCACAGATGTCTCAGGTTTTGAGGGAGCGTGCCATTGGCATGCTGACTGCAGGAATGTCCACCAGAGCTGTTGCCAGAGAATTACATTGGTGTCAGAAGTGGAATGGCGGTTGTGAGGTCATCAGAACGCACGGCCCGGACATGTGAGTTGTCGACTTCCTGGTCGGAGGGGGCAGTGTTTGCCACATTCCAATTCCCACCATGTGGGTTAACCCTATTGGTGCGATGCGTAGGTTGTTTGCCTTTTACACGTGCAACCTGGGTTCGCTTCCCTGACCCGCTGTTTGCTACATTGGTGTCAGAAGTAGTATGGTGTCTGTGAGGCCATCAGAATGCACGGCCCGGATGTGTGAGGGGTCTGAGTAGTCGAAGCACAGGACTTGCTTTTATAGGGGGCAGTGTGAGCCAGGTTACAATTCCCATCGCAGCAATAGGTTTAACCCTATTGCCGCGATGCTTTGGGTGTTTGCCTTTTTCGCCAGTGACCTGGGTTCACTGCCCTGCCCCACTGTTTTCTACAATATTAATATCACAGGCTACCCAACGTCCGTTGAACAAAGAGACACAACAATATGAGTGAAAGGATTTTAGGATAATATCAGTAAGTGTTGATTTAAAGATGTCTTCTGGGTTCAGCCTTCTAGCTTCCTTTATCAATTGGGTGAAATATAACAAATGACACGGCCTCAGAGTTGGGAGATAACCAGTCACAGTTTAAATCACTATGACAACCATTTCATTATTTCCCCAGAGCAGCAAGGGAATCTATAGACTCAACCTTTGCAGAATCAGAATCACCTTTATTCGCCAAGTACATTTGCACATACATATGTAGGATCTTAATTTGAGCCAGTTTGCTACAGCAGGAAAATATTCCTGCAGCAACAGGAAATGTGAATTATTATGTGAATTATAATTAATGGATATTTTTGTAGCGGTTGATACATTTCTATTAAGGGAAACGCAAGTCTGACATTTCTAAGTGGAAATTACAAACTTCAGAAGCCTTTTAAAACCTCAAATACACTACAAGTTTTACATTTACTGCATTGCTGGAAAGTTATTCTGCAGTGGGGGGTGATCAAATTAAGATCCTACATCTGTACACATAAATCTACATGGTGATAGTGACAGACAACATTTAGAGACAGAATACAGACAGTAGAGTTTACACAAATGTCTGTACAACATTATACACAACTAGGAAGAGTGAGCATAGAGCTATAAGAGAATGAACAGTGGATATACAGATATACAGTACAGTGCGAATACAGTTGGTATACAGATATACAGTACAGTGGGAATACAGTTGATATACAGATATACAGTACAGTGGGTATACAGTTGATATACAGATATACAGTACAGTGGGAATACAGTTGGTATACAGATATACAGTACAGTGGGAATACAGTTGATATACAGATATACAGTACAGTGGGAATACAGTTGATATACAGATATACAGTACAGTGGGAATACAGTTGATATACAGATATACAGTACAGTGGGAATACAGTTGATATATAGATATACAGTACAGTGGGTATACATATACAGGACCAGAATAAATATATCTAAGAGAGATTAACAGAGTGCTAATGCAGTATAGTTCAGTTATTTAGTGTACAGTTCAGAGATGGCTTGATGTGGTGTGCAGCATAGAGTGTATAGTCCCTTAGTCTCTATGGACCAGATGGTAGTGTACAGTTCAGAGATGGCTTGATGTGGTGAGCAGCGTAGAGTGTATAGTCCTTTAGTCTCTATGGGCCAGATGGTAGTGTACAGTTCAGAGATGGCTTGATGTGGTGAGCAGCATAGAGTGTATAGTCCTTTAGTCTCTATGGGCCAGATGGTAGTGTACAGTTCAGAGATGGCTTGATGTGGTGTGCAGCATAGAGTGTATAGTCCTTTAGTCTCACTGGGCCAGATGGTCGGTTTGTCAGGAACACAACATGGGGAAAGAAACTGTTCAGATGGGTCTATAACATCCAATCACATAGGTTTACAGCAGCTGACCGTTGCAACGTTTTTGCTAATAACTCAAACTGCCTTATTTAGATAAAGACATAATCTCTGTACAGATGTAGGATCTTAATGTGATCACCCAGTTGCAGGAGAACTGAAACTTGTAGTGTATTTGAGTGTATTAAGCTTTAAAAAAGGTTTCTGAAGATGATCAATTCCACTTTTCTATTAAAAGAATTGTTCATTAATTATAATCCACATAATAATTCAAATGTCCTGTTGCTGCAGGATTCTTTTCCTGCTGTAGCAAACTGGCTAAAATTAAGATCCTACATCTGTAGCAATACACCACTCTTTGATGTACATGGCTATATCAGGATTGACTTTTGACCATTTGACATCTTTTATTTACTGTTGTTTAGGCTGGTTGAATGAGTCGCCTATAAAAGCTACTTCATCTGCAAGAGAACAGGCGGCTGCACCAGCGACTGTAAGAAGTTATGTGATTTCCCCATATGAACGTGAAAGTAAGTGTGTAGCCTACGCAGTTACACAATGGCTGTTGAAACTGTGGCACGTATTTCTCGGTAACATTAGAAGTCGGATGAATGTGTTGATATGTAGGAAAGACGGGCAGACTCTCGTAGGTCTAGGCTAAACTACAAACTATTAGGGCCTACATAAAGCTGGCCCAACAGCAGAGTCCCAACAGCAGAGTCCCAACAGCAGAGTCCCAACAGCAGAGTCCCAACAGCAGAGTCCCAACAGCAGAGTCCCAACAGCAGAGTCCCAACAGCAGAGTCCCAACAGCAGAGTCCCAACAGCAGAGTCCCAACAGCTGTCCTATCATTTCTCTTCATTATTTATCTTCATATGACAAGGATTAAAAAGGATTTGCCTGTAGATTGTCGACTTGATTCATGATGATGACTGCTGGCTAAGATTTTGAAAGTATGATGTTGACATGATCAGTCCAATCAAAGCTACTGTAGATATAATGTGATTTGAGGTCATTTTATCTGTTGGCCAATGACCTTCTTGGATGGGCACTTCTAATGTAACTCTATGGCAGCACCCAAGGGGCTTGCATTTTCTAGCTCTACCCTTAGACTTGGCGGTGACGTAGTGTCCCCATGAATGACAGAACACTGAGCCAATCACGGCACAGCGCTCCGTATTTTCTTCTGTCTTACCCCACCACCACAGAAAGCACTGAGCTAGGCTGAAACACCGGCATTTTGGAGCTGCCTTACTCAAGAAAACAAAAAGGAGACCATGTTTGTATGCGGCTTTATTAACTCAATGATATATATATTTATTTATTTTTACATTTTTTGCAAACTGATATGTGACATGTATTAATGCCAAAATAACATGCAAAACAGGAAAGGCCACCTGCCCTGAATAACGGGTTGCTGGTTGAGAGAATGCCAAGAGTGTGCAAAGCTGTCATCAAGGCAAAGGGTGGCTATTTGAAGAATCTCAAATATTAAATATATTTTGATTTGTTTAACACTTTTTTGGTTACTACATGATTCTATATGTGTTATTTCATAGTTTTGATGTCTTCACTATTATTCTACAATGTAGAACATAGTAAAAATAAAGACAAACCCTTGAATGAGTGTGTGTTCTAAAACTTTTGACCGGTAGTGTATATATTTTTTACGTTGTTAGCGAACTGATATGTGACATGTATTAATGCCACAATAACATGCAAAACAGGAAAGGCCACCTGCCCTGAATGACGGGCCGCCACTGGCTGAGGTATAGACCTTGATCTGCTTTAAACAAAAAAATAAACTGTTATACATTATAACCTAGCCGACTTTAAATTATAAAGAATCTCTTAATTGTTGCAAAAAACCTTTCTGTATAGATCACTGATCCCCCCCAGATCAATCAAGCCTGTTTTAGCCCTTCTGTCTACATTCTCAGATACGTTTAGAAAAGAACAGATTCAAAAATAATAAATGGCCGACTTTTAATGAATACAAATAAGTGTGTGACATGGCCATGGTGAAGAGAGGTCACAACTACATATTCATGTGATTGCATTAAATCACCTGACTGTTTCGATATGTCTGTTAGTAAATGTTGTGTAAGAGATAATTAATAAATTATAACAATTCACATTCAAGAATTACTGTGTTAACTACAACCAACATGTTGGATCTCTGTTTAGGGGTCAGTGGTCTAAAATGAGTCTCTCTGGGGAGAGAGAGGAGGGGGGCCCTGCCTCTAAAATGAGTCTCTCTGGGGAGAGAGAGGAGGGGGGTCCTGCCTCTAAAATGAGTCTCTCTGGGGAACATGACACCAAAGCTAAGAGGTGAGATGACAATTTTGTTTAAGAATTATTAAGAGTTTATTTCCTAAATGCTATTTCCACAATTTTTCACATGTGTTTTTTAGTCAGAAATGGTTGCTTATGGGTACCTTCAATATTACTGTTCTCAGATGTTTAATTAATAGATTTTAAATGTATATCATTATTATTATTATTATTATTGCAAAACGCTATATATCCATTGTTTAGCTGAAATTGAATGTTCGTATCCTGTATATTTGACTGTATTATCTGGTTGTCTCACCTAGCTATCTTAAGATGAATGCACTTACTGTAAATCGCTCTGGGTAAGAGCATCTGCTAAAGCATCTGCTAAACTGCCCTGAATGACAGGTCGCCACTGCTCCAAAGCAATTACATGTGGTACAGAAACCACTGACTCGCTGCATGTTTCTATTATCAAGACACCTGCTGGTACCTCTTAACTGGTTAGGACAGCTCATGAGGTGTCCTAAATATCTGCCAACTAGGTGGGACACTTATGAATAAAGAGGCTTCATGCATAGCTTTAATTTATACCCATAAGAGTAGGACTAAAATGGCTTTATTCTCAGCACTTATACGACACATTTTCTACTCTGAGACGCTTTTTGGATATGGGCCCAGATCTCAAAATATTGTAACGACCCAGTATTAAATGAGTCTGTCTGGGGAGAGAGAGGACCAATTTTTCTACTCTGAGACGCTTTTTGGATACGTGCCCAGATCTCAAAATCTTGTTTTAAAAAACGATTTTCTTTTGTTTGACATAATAAATAAAATAATATTACTAATGTACCCGACTTTAAAGACTGGGTGTAGTTTATTATGTGGCACTGCTCATGTCCGCGTTCTGGAACTGTCCGCGTCCCCGTACAGAACTGTCCGCGTCCACGTACGGTTTGGCGCCAAGCATATTGTCCAGTTACGCGCAGAGTGGTCTGAGGTGATGTTGGGGAATAACGACGGAGTTCGTTACAGTGTTGAGACGCCGAAGTTTATTGTTCAATTTGCTTTTTTTGCGTAATGGTCAGTGACAGTATGAGTGTAGCCAGATCCTTTTCACTCGCTATCCTTGTTTAATTGTGTGGTTCACCGGATTCGTCATCATCCTTGACGGACAGACGAACGACCTGCTAGTTAGCCAAGCTAGTCGGTACAGCTAGCTAAGCTAGCTACTCTTTACCAGCAGCATCCTAGTTATCCTAGCTACCACTACATCATCACCGGCTGCCTGCATTTCTTGTGGACCGATGGAGCTCCCTGGTTGTTTCTTCCACCTGTTAAATCCCGTGGAGGGCTTCTCCCTCTCTCGTTGACGGATGCTGGCTACCTACGCTCCCTCTGTCCGGTTCTCCTCTCTTCACTAGATGGACGGTAACTTTAGTGTTTAACCCCTCTGTGTCCAAGGACTGAACTTTTGAATATAAAATTAGTTCATTGCATCCGCCATGGAGCCCAGTTTCATAATATTACCTTCTTTCCCTGGTTATGAAGTAATCTCGAAACAACAGGCCTTATATTTGGGCATTTTTCACCCTACCAGCTCCTATTAGTTCTATTGAGCTCCGTGACACCGACTCGCCTTCAGAACGTTCTATTCCCAGCCCATTGTTCTGCGTCACAATGCCAGCTTCACTATTGTTATCAATGAGACCTGCCTGCGTTAACCCTGTAGGTTTACCTCAGGTAATTTATTATTACCAAGGTTACGGCTACTTGGTGAGCGTTAACCCTGTAGGTTTACCTCAGGTAACTTATTATTAACAAGGTTACAGCTACTTGGTGAGCGTTAACCCTGTAGGTTTACCTCAGGTAACTTATTATTAACAAGGTTACAGCTACTTGGTGAGCATTAACCCTGTAGGTTTACCTCAGGTAACTTATTATTACCAAGGTTACGGCTACTTGGTGAGCGTTAACCCTGTAGGTTTACCTCAGGTAACTTATTATTACCAAGGTTACAGCTACTTGGTGAGCGCTAACCCTGTAGGTTTACCTCAGGTAACTGATTATTAACAAGGTTACGGTTAGTTGGTGAGCGTTAACCCTGTAGGTTTACCTCAGGTAACTTATTATTAACAATGTTACAGCACGTACACTGTTCACCTGAGTACATGTTGTAGTCACCTATAGTGAGGTGAGACAGTTTTAGAGGCGATGGCTGGCGGATAGCCATCAAACATTAAACATTTTCCGATCATGGTTAACCATATTTGTTTTAAGAAAAAAGTGTACAATCTAAACAAAACGCATGTCCCTGTCCTCTTTTTCAAGATGTGGCCGATTTAAACAGCCAGAAGACATTTTTTAATTAAGAAATAACCTTTTTTTTTGATGACTTGTTGTTTCTAAGTGGCTGCTGGGTAATTTGATATGCATCGAACTCTTCCTTCGTAGGCATCAAATTGACCGAATGCTGCGCAGGTTAACTGAGTTGCAAACCAAATGGGTATAATGGGGTGATTGTTGTCTAATCGGGTGGTCTAGGGAATGGATTTGTAGATCTGACGCAGTTGCTACCTCAGATTATGAGCCTAGCAAGTGTCATGAATGAGTTATGTAGTACCCACATACGGCCACAAGGAAGAGCAAGAGTGACATAAACCCATACTGTTTTTTGCCATATAAACCCTAAACCCAACAATCAATCAAATGTATTTATAAAGTCCTTTTTACACCAGCAGATGTCACAAAGTGCTATACAGAAACTCTTACCCTACTTATAACCTATTTTAGCCGTAACCCCTAATTCTAGGGTAGGGTAGCCTAGAACACTTTTAGAAACTATTTTAGTAATAATATTATCTTAGTAAATACAATTATAGTATTAAATAGCGTTTTGATTATTTTGTTGTTATTTTATTATATGTATAATTGCAAGACAGAACACTTGATAAATAAGACACATTTGTTTGACCTAGTAACCTCTGTGTGAAAGTCCAGCAATTGGCGTGGGGCAGGTTTGAGACTGATCTAATACACTTTATTTCTCAGCTGCCTCACCAATGTCTGTACGTGAATTAATAACTTTTAATTGTTAAATATTTCCAATAGATGGCAGCATAAGACCACGAAGCATCAGTTATAGGCTACAAGCAGCAATATGATTGACATAAAATATTATGCAACCAAATACTAAATGTCCCATGATTTTCTAAAATGGTCACTCATTACTTTAGCTAGCTATATATCTCGTATTAGGCCTGTGGTGCTTTTGGAAGAGCAATTAAATAGTGACCATAGCAGGTGTTGAACCCCGGGTAAATAATCACTAGTCAGATGCTCCAACCTCAACCCTAGTATACATGCATTTTTATATATCTAATATTGCGATTAAACAACCTCGGAATAGATAAGACAAGAGTCCGTCTTCCAGCCCACCAATAAATTACATCATGCAACCCTCCCGGTTAGCAAATGTACCTCAACATGCCCCTCGCTTGTGCTAGAAGGCAGAGTGCTTGCTGCTGGTTGATGAATCTGACAATGAATGTACTAGGAAAATACGTTTTTCTCGACCAGAGGTGACTAAATTAATGTTCAGGCTTATTGATAATCGTTATAGTAATGAAGTATAATTTCAAAACATGAGCATAAAAACAGCTAATAATAAACATGAATCATCATTATATTATTTCACAGTAATCTGTTAAATGCTTTTTCAGTCGTTCCTCTTGCGTTAGCAGTGTGGAAAGGGACAGTAAAAAGCGTGTGCAGGAGTTTTCCTGTGAGGGGGAGTGGTGGTGTATCCAGGGAGAAAACTAAACTAACCTTCTGAAATATCATTCATGGTCTTATGCTGCCATCTATTGGAATTATTTAGCAACTGCAGTAGTACTGAATAAAGTATATCCTTACTAAAGTAGTAATTACTCAGAATTACAAAATATGACAATTTCTAGTTCATTTTACCACTTAAAAACATAAAATAACAATTTATAGCATAACAAACAATGAAACTGACAAAAACCAAAAACACCATACATTTAGTTAACTATATATATATATATATATATATATATATATATATATATATATATATATATATATATATATATATATTTAGATGGGTGACATTATCTGCCAAAGTAACACCACTGTAGATAAAGAAGAGCTCTCCAGTAGGTGAACCAAAACATTTAAAGGCCATTTTCTCAAACATGAGGTTACAAGTTTATCATCTTTCAAAGCATAATTGCTTTCCCATTGTTCCTCAACTGTAGTGTATGATATACCTTTTTCTAGCTGAGTCTCTACTTTTATCCAATGTAAACAACACAATTTCAAATTTTGCTACATAAGATCGAATCGAGCCGGTCGGTCACATTTGACTGTGTAAAACCTAGCAGTACTACTTATTTCTCTGATAGTGAGGCAGATATATATTATTACTGTGTAGTGGTCTAAGGCACTGCATCGCAGTGCTAGCTGTGCCACTAGAGATCCTGGTTCGAATCCAGGCTCTGTCGTAGCCGGCCGCGACCGGGAGACCCATGGGGCGGCGTGCAATTGGCCCAGCGTCGTCCAGGGTAGGGGAGGGAATGGCCGGCAGGGATGTAGCTCAGTTGATAGAGCATGGCGTTTGCAACGTCAGGGTTGTGGGTTCGATTTCCACAGGGGGTATGAAAAAAAAAAAAAAAATATGTATGCACTAATTGTAAGTCGCTCTGGATAAGAGCGTCTGCTAAATGACTAAAATGTAAATGTAAAATGTAAAACCTAGCAGTACTACTTATTTCTCTGTGAGTGAGGCAGATATATATAGCATTTTGCAAAAAACATGATTGTTTGTCTCTCTGAAATGAAACCATCAAGTGATACATTTTAAACAAATACATGTCTGTCATTGAACAACCCCATGCCATGATTAGATAGTGAAAAAACACACCAATCTCTTTCATAATTTCTTTAAACAATAAAAGCTAATTTACGAACATTTCTGAAAATGGATATGTAGCGTTTTTGAATGAAACTCTGCTTATGTTTCCCCATCTGATCTCAGAGTAGATGAGAGATGTAATGTTTGTCTCTGTTGTGTTGAAGCCCAATCAAGCAGGAGAGACCAGCCTCCCCTGTACCCAGCTGTGTGTCCATGAAGAGTGACCGGTCTATGGCTCATCCTATATGGTTTAGAGAGGGAGACTTTTCTACTGAACAAAGGTAAGAAGAACTCATGGGTCATGGTCAGTGAGTTAAACAACACTGTCTGTAGTCATTTCTCCTCTCCCATTTTCCCATTTATTTTTGTTGTTTTCATAATCCATAGGCCAATCCTTTTTTCCATTTTCATAGTCCTGAAACAATATTACACAAACACAACATTCCCTCCCTGTGTGGGTGTGTGGGTGTGGGTGTGGGTGTGGGTGTGTGTGTGTGTGTGTGTGTGTGTGTGTGGGTGTGTGTGTGTGTGTGTGTGGGTGTGTGTGTGTGTGTGTGTGTGTGTGTGTGTGTGTGTGTGTGTGCACTCCCTGGATGAGGAGATGTAATCTGATGTTTTGTCCACAGACACCAACAGGAGAGATCAGAGTCAGAGATTCTCAGTGGTCAGTCTTCCCAGAGTCATCAAACAGACCTGGCCTCCATATTCAGTGTATGTGGTCCTGTTATGTACATTTGTTTTTGTTTACCTCAAGTAAAGTTGATCTGTCAATCATTCATTCATGTGTTAATGAGAAAGCATTTAGTCTCTTGCTTAACTTATTTACTTGATTTATTTCAGTTGCTTGAAGAGAATATTATGACATTTGTGAAGAACGAGCTGAAGATGTTCAAGAGGATTCTTAGTCCAGAACTCCCAGAAGGCTTTGAGAGTCAGAAGCAGGATAAGGAAGTGGTGGATGCTGAAGATGAGAAGCAGGAGAGCAGTGCCAGAGAGGGGGCTCTGAAGATCACACTGCACGTCCTGAGGAAAATGAACCAGAAGGAGCTTGCTGACACACTGGAGAAAAGTAAGAGCTGTCTGCCTCATGTTGAATGCTGTTTTAGAACATTTAAAAGCTGTAGCTAAAGTACAGCTAAAGTAGCTGTGTAACTCAATGATATTGTAGCAGCCTTAACACAAGACCTAGTGACCTCATCAAGTAGCAGCAGGGATGTGTTGTGTTGATTAATTGAGAGAGAGAGAGAGAGAGAGAGAGAGAGAGAGAGAGAGAGAGAGAGAGAGAGAGAGAGATCTGTAATGTATTATGAAAACATTTACAGATTTATACAGACAGTTAAGAGAATAAATTATTACAATTTCAACTTTATAAAACATTCTTACAATAGTGTAGCCATTAAAACAGACATAATATTAATATTATTTCTTCATTCAGATGAGCTTGCTGTGATTTGCCAACGTGAACTCAAATCTAATCTAAAGAAGAAGTTTCAATGTGTATTTGAGGGGATCGCTAAACAAGGAAACCCAACACTTCTCAATAAGATCTACACAGAGCTCTATATCACAGAGGGTGGAACAGGAGAGGTCAATAATGAACATGAGCTGAGACAGATTGAAACAACAACCAGGAAACAAGCAAGACCAGAGACTGCAATCAAATGTAACGACATCTTCAAACCCTTAACTGGACAAGACAAACTTATCAGAACTGTGCTGACAAAGGGAGTCGCTGGCATTGGAAAAACAGTCTCTGTGCAGAAGTTCATTCTGGACTGGGCTGAAGGAAAAGCAAATCAGGATGTCCAATTTGTATTTTCATTCCCTTTTCGGGAGCTGAATATGATGAAAATGGAAAAACACACTTTGATTGAACTTCTCAATCACTTCTCAATGGAAACCAAAGAATCAAGAATCTCCAACTACGACAAGTACAAAGTTCTGTTCATCTTTGATGGTCTGGATGAGTGCCGACTGCCCCTAGACTTCCAGAAGAACAAGATATGTTGTGACGTCACAGAGTCAACCTCAGTGGATGTTCTGCTGACAAATCTCATCAAGGGAAATCTGCTTCACTCTGCTCTCCTCTGGATAACTACCCGACCTGCAGCAGCCAATAAGATCCCTTCAGGGTGTGTTGACCAGGTGACAGAGGTACGAGGGTTCAATGACCCACAGAAGGAGGAGTACTTCAGGAAGAGATTCAGTGATGAGGACCTGGCCAGCAGAATCATCTCACACATAAAGACATCAAGGAGCCTCCACATCATGTGCCACATTCCAGTCTTCTGTTGGATTTCTGCAATCGTCCTTGAACTCATGCTGAAACATAAGAGAGAAGAGATGCCCAAGACTCTGACTGAGATGTACTCACACCTTGTGGAGTTTCATACCAAACAGAAGAATGAAAAGTATCTTGGGAAAGAAGAGACAGGTCCACACTGGAATAAAGAGAGCATTCTGTCACTGGGAAAACTGGCTTTTCAACAGCTTATGAAGGGCAATCTGATTTTCTATGAAGAAGACCTGAAAGAGGCTGGCATTGATGTCAAAGAAGCCTCAGTGTACTCAGGATTGTGCACACAGCTCTTTAAAGAGGAATGTGGGCTGTACCAGGACAAGGTGTACTGCTTTGTGCATCTGAGCATTCAGGAGTTTCTGGCTGCTGTATATGTGTTCCTCTCATTCATCAACAACAATGAGAATCTAATGGATGAATCTCAATCAACGGCCAGCCACTTTTCTGTGAGGATCAGACACAAGCGTAAAGTTACTGTCTACAAGAGTGCTGTGGATAAAGCCTTACAAAGTGAGACAGGAAACCTGGACCTGTTCCTCCGCTTCCTTCTGGGCCTCTCACTGGAGTCCAATCAGAAGCACTTACGAGGTCTACTGACAAAGACAAGAAGCAGCTCACAGAGCCATGAAGAAACAGTCAAGTACATCAAGGAGAAGATCAGGGAGAATTCCTCTCCAGAGAGGTGCATCAATCTGTTCCACTGTCTGAATGAACTGGATGACCATTCTCTAGTGGAGGAGATCCAAAGCTACCTGAGATCAGGAAGTCTCTCAGAAGAAGAACTGTCACCTGCACAGTGGTCAGCTCTGGTCTTTGTGTTGCTGACTTCAGAAAAGGAGCTGGATGTGTTTGACCTGAAGAAATACTCCAGATCAGAGGAAGGTCTTCTGAGGCTGCTACCAGTGGTCAAAGCCTCCAGAGCTGCTCTATGAGTAAATACAATTATATTTAAGTTCTAATCATCAGGAAGAAATATTAGGTTTAGAGAAAAACATGTATTATAATATGTATATAATATATAATATTAAATTGAAAAACTTACTGAATCAGTACATTGGTGTTCACATTAGTGGTCCTCTGTAGCTCAGCTGGTAGAGCACGGCGCTTGTAACGCCAAGGTAGTGGGTTCGATCCCCGGGACCACCCATACACAAAAAAAAATGTATGCACGCATGACTGTAAGTCGCTTTGGATAAAAGTGTCTGCTAAATGGCATATTATTATTATTATTATTATTATTATTATTATTAGTATAACAATATGACCATACAATTCAAGGAGACGGAAGATAAATCTATATGTTGTTTAAGAGAATAAACCAAATGCATCTGCCATTGTCCTTCTACATTACTGGTGTTAAATTAACAGTGTGTTTGTGAAATCATGATGATCTCTTTGCAGGCTGTCATTCTGTGGACTCACAGAGGAAGGCTGTGCTTCTCTGGTCTCAGCTCTGAAGTCAAACCCCTCACACCTGAGAGAGCTGGATCTGAGTAACAATGACCTGAAGGATTCAGGAGTGAAGCTGCTCTCTGCTGGACTGGGGGATCCCCACTGTAAACTGGAGACTCTGAGGTCAGTATTCCTGTAGTTGGTCAACAATTGATAACTGTTCACCAGATCCACATGTGTTTACCAGGCACACATAGTCCACACCATATGTGTTTGGACTGTGAAGCTTACAGTTTTACATTTGGTGCTATGCTCCATCATTTTGGATTTAAGATATAATGTTTCATATTAAGTGACATTACAGAATGTCACCTTTTATTTGAGGTTAATGGTGAGAGGTTAGCATTTGTTGTAGCCTCTGTAACTTTCTCACTCATTATTATTCATGATTCATTCATGATTATTCTCAATCATGGCATCATCAGGATTACTTTAGTAGTGTTTAGAAACATGTTATCTACTCACTTAGAAAGAAAATGACTCATCACCAAAGAATAGTAGTGTGGTTTTAATATGATTTGACACTTTGCAGGCTGTCAGGCTGTCTATTCACAGAGGAAGGCTGTACTTCTCTGGTCTCAGCTCTGAAGTCAAACCCCTCACACCTGAGAGAGCTGGACCTGAGTAACAATGACCTGAAGGATTCAGGAGTGAAGCTGCTCTCTGCTGGACTGGGGAATCCCCACTGTAAACTGGAGACATTGAGGTCAGTATTCCTGTAGTTGGTCAACAAGTGATAACTGTTCACCAGATCCACATGTGTTTACCAGGCACACATAGTCCACACCATATGTGTTTGGACAGTGAAGCTTACAGTTTTACATTTGGTGCTATGTTCCAGCATTTTGGATTTCAGATAAAATGTTTCATATTAGGTGACAGTTCAGAATGTCGCCTTTTATTTGAAGGTAATGGTGAGAGGTTAGCATGTTTTGTTGTAGCCTCTGTAACTTTCTCATTCATGATTATTCTCAATCATGGCATCATCAGGATTACTTTAGTAGTGTTTAGAAACATGTTTTCTACTCACTTAGAAAGAAAATGACTCAACACCAACGAATACTAGTGTGGTTTTAATATGATTTGACTCTGCAGGCTGTCAGGCTGTCTAGTCACAGAGGAAGGCTATGCTTCTCTGGTCTCAGCTCTGAAGTCAAACCCCTCACACCTGAGAGAGCTGGATCTGAGTAACAATGACCTGAAGGATTCAGGAATGAAGCTGCTCTCTGATGGACTGGGGGATCCCCACTGTAAACTGGAGACTCTGAGGTCAGTATTCCTCAATGAACACACACACACTGGACACACACTGGACACACACAGACACACACTGGACACACACACACTGGACACACACACACTGGACACACACACACACACACACACACACACACACACACACACACACACACACACACACACACACACACACACACACACACACACACTGGACACATACACGGGACACATACACACACACAATGATTAATTTAGTAGTGTTTAGAAACATGTTATCTACTGTTAATTATAATACATTAATTCATATATATATATTACCTGTCAAAAGTTTGGACATGATTCAAGAGTTTTTCTTTATTTTTACTATTTTACTATAAGACATTAAAGCTATGAAATAACACATATGGAATCATGTAGTAACCAAAAAAGTGAAAATATATTTAATATTTGAAATTCTTCAAATAGCCACCCTTTGTCTTGAGGACAGCTTTGCACACTCTTGGTATTCTCTCAACCAGCTTCACCTGGAATGCTTTTCCAACATTCTTGAAGGAGTTCCCACATATGCTGAGCACTTGTTAGTTGCTTTTCCTTCACTCTGCGGTCCAACTCATCCCAAACCATCTCAATTGGGTTGAGGTCGGGGGATTGTGGAGGCCAGGTCATCTGATGCAGCACTCAATCACTCTCTTTCTTGGTCAAATAGCCCTTACACAGCCTGGAATTGTTTTGCGTCATTGTCCTGTTAAAAAACAAATGACAGTCCCACTAAGCTCAAACCAGATGGGATGGCATATCGCTGCAGAATGCTGTGGTAGCCATGCTGGTAACTCCACACCATAACACCTCCTCCTCCATGCTTTACGGTGGGAAATACACATGCGGAAATCATCCGTTCACCCACACCGCTTCTCACAAAGACACAGCGGTTGGAACCATAAATCTCCAATTTGGACTCCAAACCAAAGGTGTAATGTCCATTGCTCGTGTTTCTTGGCCCAAGCAGGTCTCTTCTTATTATTGGTGTCCTTTAGTTTTAGGTTTTTTGCAGCAATTCGACCACTCAGGTCTCCCGAGTGGCGCAGTGGTCAAAGGCACTAGCTGTGCCACTAGATATCATGGTTCGAATCCAGGCTCTGTCGTAGCCGGCCGCGACTGAGAGACCCATGGGGCGACGCACAATTGGCCCAGCGTCATCCAGGGTATGGGAGGGAATGGCCGGCAGGGATGTAGCTCAGTTGGTAGAGCATGGCGTTTGCAACGCCAGGGTTGTGGGGTCGATTCCCACGGGGGGCCAGTATGAAAAAATATTTAAAAAATAATAATGTATGCACTCACTACCTGTAAGTTGCTCTGGATAAGAGTGTCTGCTAAATGACTAAAATGTAAAATGTAATGAAGGCCCTCTGAACAGTTGCTGTAGAGATGTGTCTCTGACTTGAACTCTGTGAAGCATTTATTTGGGATTCAATTTCTGCAGCAGAGGTAACTTTGTGTCTTCCATTCCCGTGGTGGTCCTCATGAGAGCCAGTTTCGTCATAGCGCTTGATATTTTTTGCGACTGCACTTGAAGAAACTTTAAAAGTTATTGAAATGATCCGTATTGACTAACCATCATGTCTCAAAGTAATGATGGACTGTGGTTTCTCTTTGCTTATTTGAGCTGTTCTTGCCATAAGATGGACTTGGTCTTTTACCAAATAGGGCTATCTTCTGTATACCCCCCCTACCTTGTCACAACACAACTGATTGGCTCAAACGCATTAAGAAGGAAATAAATTCAATAAAATTAACTTGTAAGAAGGCACACCAGTTAATTGAAATGCATTCCTGGTGACTACCTCATGAAGCTGGTTGAGAGAATGCCAAGAGTGTGCAAACCTGTCATCAAGGCAAAGGGTGGCTATTTGAAAAATCTCAAATATAAAATATATTTTGATTTGTTTAACACTTTTTTGGTTACTACATGATTCCATATGTGTTATTTCATAGTTTTGATGTCTTCACTATTATTCTACAATGTAAAAAATAGCTTTAAAAAAACAAAAACTTGAATGAGTAGGTGTGTTCAACCTTTTGACTGGTAGTGTATATATACATTTATGAATAGATATTGCAGGTTTCAGGACTCTGATGAATCTGAATATGTTGAAAAAATATACTGCCACTATTTTCACCACCAAAGAATAGCAGTGTGGTTTTAATATGATTTGACTCTTTACAGGCTGCCAGGCTGTCTAGTCACAGAGGAAGGCTGTGCTTCTCTGGTCTCAGCTCTGAAGTCAAACCCCTCACACCTGAGAGAGCTGGATCTGAGTAACAATGACCTGAAGGATTCAGGAGTGAAGCTGCTCTCTGCTGGACTGGGGAATCCCCACTGTAAACTGGAGACTCTGAGGTCAGTATTCCTGTAGTTGGTCAACAAGTGATAACTGTTCACCAGATCCACATGTGTTTACCAGGCACACATAGTCCACACCATATGTGATTGGACAGTGAAGTTTACAGTTTTACATTTGGTGCTATGCTCCAGCATTTTGGATTTGAGATAGAATGCTTCGTATTAGGCAACATTACAGAATGTCACCTTTTATTTAAAGGTATTCATGAATATATATATATTTTCATACATATCTGTGTTACTGTTTAGAAATGAAAGCACTTTATGTGTCTTGTTCTCCCATTTGAAAAAGTCGTAATAATTTGGACATATTCACTTATATTGTATTAAAGTAGTCATAAGTTTAGTATTTGGTCCCATATTCCTTACCCACAGTGATTACATGAAGCTTGTGATTCTACAAACTTGTTGAATGCATATGCAGTTTGTTTTGGTTGTGTTTTGGATGATCTTGATCTTGATCTCAATCTTAAATAAACATGCCCCATTCAAAAAATACAGAACTAAGAACCGATATAGCCCCTGATTCTCCTCAGACTTGACTGCCCTTGACCAGCACAAAAACATCCTGTGGCGTACAGCATTAGCATCAAATAGCCCCCGCGATATGCAACTTTTCAGGGAAGTTAGGAACCAATATACACAAGCAGTCAGGAAAGCAAAGGCTAACTTTTTCAAACAGAAATTTGCATCCTGTAGCACTAACTCCAAAAAGTTTTGGGACACTGTAAAGTCCATGGAGAATAAGAGCACTTCCTCCCAGCTGCCCACTGCACTGAGGCTAGGAAACACTATCACCACCGATAAATCTACAATAATCGAGAATTTCAACAAGCATTTTGCTACAGCTGGCCATGCTTTCCATCTGGCTACCACTAACCCGGCCACCAACTCTGCACCCTCTGCTGCAACTTGCCCATGCCCCCCCCGCTTCTCCTTCACACAAATTCAGACAGCTGATGTTTTGAAAGCGCTGCAAAATCTGGACCCCTACAAATCAGCTGGGCTAGACAATCTGGACCCTTTCTTTCTAAAACTAGCCGCCGAAATTGTCGCAACCCCTATTACTAGTCTGTTCAACCTCTCTTTCATAACGTCTGAGATCCCCAGAGATTGGAAAGCTGCCGCGGTCATCCCCCTCTTCAAAGGGGGTGACACTCTAGATCCAAACTGCTACAGACCTATATCCATCCTGCCCTGCCTTTCGAAAGTATTCGAAAGCCAAGTTAACAAACAGATCATCGACCATTTCGAATACCACCGTACCTTCTCCGCTATGCAATCCGGTTTCCGAGCTGGTCACGGGTGCACTTCAGCCACGCTCAAGGTCCTAAACGATATTATAACCGCGATTGATAATAGACAGTACTGTGCAGCCGTCTTCATCGACCTGGCCAAGGCTTTCGACTCTGTCAACCACCGCATTCTTATTGGCAGACTAAATAGCCTTGGTTTCTCAAATGACTGCCTCGCCTGGTTCACCAACTACTTCTCAGAAATAGTTCAGTGTGTCAAATCGCAGGGCCTGTTGTCTGGACCTATGGCAGTCTCTATGGGGGTGCCACAGGGTTCAATTCTTGGGCCGACACTTTTCTCCGTGTATATCAATGATGTCGCTCTTGCTGCTGGTGACTCTCAGATCCACCTCTACGCAGACGACACCATTTTGTATACATCTGGCCCTTCATTGGACACTGTGTTAACAAACCTCCAAACGAGCTTCAATGCCATACAACAATCCTTCAGTAGCCTCCAACTGCTCTTAAACACTAGTAAAACTAAATGCATGCTTTTCAATCGAACGCTGCTGGCACCCGCCCACCCGACTAGAATCACCACTCTCGACGGGTCTGACCTAGAGTATGTGGACAACTACAAATACCTAGGTGTCTGGTTAGACTGTAAACTCAACTTCCAGACTCACATAAAGAATCTCCAATCCAAAGTTAAATCTAGAATGGGCTTCCTATTTCGCAATAAAGCCTCCTTCACTCATGCTGCCAAACATGCCCTCGTAAAACTGACTATCCTACCGATCCTTGACTTCGGCGATGTCATTTACAAAATAGCCTCCAACACTCTACTCAGCAAATTGGATGTAGTCTATCACAGTGCCATCCGTTTTGTCTCCAAAGCCCCATACACTACCCACCACTGTGACCTGTACGCTCTTGTTGGCTGGTCCTCACTATATGTTCGTTGTCAAACCCACTGGCTCCAGGCCATCTATAAATCACTGCTAGGCAAATCCCCGCCTTATCTTAGCTCATTGGTCACCATAGCAGCACCCACCCGTAGTCTGCGCTCCAGCAGGTATATCTCACTGGTCATTCCCAAAGCCAACACCTCCTTTGGCCGCCATTCCTTCCAGTTCTCTGCTGCCAATGACTGGAACGAATTGCAAAAATCTCTGAAGCTGGAGACTCTTATCTCCCTCAATAACTTTAAGCATCAGTTGTCAGAGCACCTTACCGATCACTGCACCTGTACACAGCCCATCTGAAATTAGCCCACCCAACTACCTCATCCCTATATTGTTATTTATTTTGCTCTTTTGCACCCCAGTATCTCTATTTGCACATAATCTCTTGCACATCTAGCATTCCAGTGTTAATACTATTGTAATTATTCTGCACTATAGCCTATTTATTGCCTTACCTCCATAACTTGCTACATTTGCACACACTGTATATATATTTTCTGTTGTATTTCTGACTTTATGTTTTTTACCCCATATGTAACTCTGTGTTGTTTTTATTGCACTACTTTGCTTTATCTTAGCCAGGTCGCAGTTGTAAATGAGAACCTGTTCTCAACTGGCTTACCTGGTTAAATAAAGGTGAAATAAATAAATAAATATATATTTTCCCCAACAGAAACTGAATGGTGAATAATGTCATGTCATTTTGGAGTCACTTCACTTGTATTGTCAGTAAGAATAGAATATGTTTCTGAACACTTCTACATTCATGTGGATGCTACCATGATTATGAATAATCATGAATGAATCGTGAATGATGATGAATGAGGAAGTTACAGAGGAACAAGGATCATTCCCCCTCTGTTATTGGTAATGGTGAGAGGTTAGCATGTTTTGTTGTAGCCTCTGTAATTTTCTCATTCATAATTTTTCATGATTCATTCATAATTTTTCCTAATCATGGCATCATCAGGATTAATTTAGTAGTGTTTAGAAACATGTTATCTACTCACTTAGACAAAAGATTAATCCAGTCATCATCCACCATTCAGTTGCTATTGGGAAAAACATAACCCAAAACACAACCAAAACAAACTGCAAATGCATCCAACGAGTTTGGGACCAAATACTCAACTTTTGACTACTTTAATACACTATAAGTGAATTGGTCAGAATACTTGTGACTTTTTCAAATAGGGGGACTAGATACATAAAGTGCTTTTATTTTTCTGAACAGTGAAACAGATATATATGAAAATACCCTCAAATAAAAGGTGACATTATATACTGTCACCTCATATGAAACATTTAATCTGAAATCCAAAATGTTGGGAGTATAGAGCCACATTTAAAATGTTAGCTTCACTGTCAAAATATATATAATGTGGACTGTATACTCAATACAATCTAAATCTGATACCTCACTGTCTGTCTTTTGACTGATACTGCTTTTTCAACTGCTCTGGTCAGTCTACTCAAATATTTGTACGATGCATGTTTCTATCTACAAGCAATATTATGATAATTTATAATAATGATACAAGCAATATTATGATAATTTATAATAATGATACATTCATTTATTAATAGATATGGCAGGTTTCAGGACACTGATATATCTGAACATTTTGAAAAAATATACTGCCACTATTTTCACCACCAAAGAATAGCAGTGTGGTTTTAATATCATTTGACTCTTTGCAGGCTGTCAGGCTGTCTAATCACAGAGGAAGGCTGTGCTTCTCTGGTCTCAGCTCTGAAGTCAAACCCCTCACACCTGAGAGAGCTGGACCTGAGCTACAATCACCCAGGAGACTCAGGAGTCAGACTGCTCTCTGCTAGACTGGAAAATCCACACTGCAGACTGGAGAAACTCAAGTATGTAGAGGGTTTATGTCAATGTTCATATCAGACATGTTGGAGTTCTCAGGCTAGTTAAGACAAACATTCTGACCACCACTTGGACTAAGTTATATGCTGACTGTGTGTGTGTGTGTCCAGTGTGTGTGTGTCCAGTGTGTGTGGGTCCAGTGTGTGTGTGTGTGGGGGGGGGGGGGTCCAGTTTGTATGTGTGTGTGGGTCCAGTGTGTGTGTGTGTGTGTGTGTGTGTGTGTTTGTGTGTGTGTTTGTGTGTGTGTGTGCACGTGTATCAGTACACACACAGAACACACACACACACACATGCACACACACACACACACAAACACTGGACACACGCACACACACTGGACCCACACACTGGACACACACACACTGGACACACACACACACACACACTGGAAACTGTTAGGCCTACTGCTGCTAGGTAGCTCTCTCTCTGCTCTCTCCCTCCCCTCTGTCTGTCCTTGATTGCAGGAGTGAAGTCTGGTGTGCGGGAGTCAGGGTTCCAGCTGCAGCTCATTCACCATAATCACCTCAGCCTTTAAGACCCGGTCAAACTTACCACTCATCGTCAGATCATAGTCAAGACGACCATATATTTGGAACCTGACTCCTGCCTCCGCTTCACTCCTGCCACCACCATCCTGCTCTCCACTACCGGACCTCTCTTTTGGACTCACCACGGACACTAGGACATTACGGTACCACACCTGCCCTGACCTGGATCTGTTACCCTCCCTGTAACCTGGACTTGCTCTTCCCCTATATTTGGAAACCTGGACTATTGAACATTGTAAATAAACCTGTTAAACCTTCTCTGGCTTGGTGTACTTGTCTGCATTTGGGTTCTAATCCAGTTAAATCATAACAGTATGATCTGACCAACATGAACCCAGCAGACAGTAGCTCGGATACCACCCCAGAGTGCACTCAAATTTGGACTGCCATAGGCAATCAGGGCATTTTACTTGGCCAACATGATACCCTGTTTAAGACGATTGCTGAGGACAGTCAGGTGCTGCTTAATCAGGTTCAATTACTCACCAATCAAGTGTCTGCCCTTACTACCCCTTCAGCCCAGATCAGAGAGCCTTTTGTTCCTGCTCCAGAGCGCTATGACGGGAACATGGGAACCTGTGGCGATTTTTTGACTCAATGCTCGTTAGTGTTTGAACAACAGCCCCTCACCTACGCCTCAGAAAGAGCCCGTATTGCCTACCTTATCAACTCTACTAGCGGTTCCGCTCGTGCCTGGGGATCCGCGGTCTGGGAGAGTCAGTCGGACATTTGCAACGCTTACGTTGCCTTCACCACGGAGATGAGGAAGGTTTTTGACCACCCCGTACGAGGCAAGGAGGCTGCGAAACGGTTGTTTTCTCTTCGGCAGGGGGCTCGCAGTGTGGCGGAGATGGCAGTGGAGTTTCGGACTTTAGCAGCAGTGAGTGGTTGGAATGACGAGGCATTACAAGGAGTGTTCATCAATGCTTTGTCTGAGACTTTAAAAGATGAATTGGTGTCATATGATGAATCGCCTACGCTGGATAATCTTATTTCACTCACTATCAGGTTGGATAATCGGATTCGGGAGCGCCGCCGGGAGAGGAGTGTTAGTTCCAAGCAACCTGTCTGTCATCAACAAACTCCTCCCTGCATCTTCCCTACGGAGAAAGCCGTGTCTTCCCAAGTAGATACGAGGAGCACTGAACCCGAAGCCATGGAGGTGGGTCGTGCACGGTTGTCCTCAGAGGAGCGTGCACGTCGTATTCAGGCTCGGGTCTGCCTGTATTGTGGAGAAGCTGGTCATTTCGTTCCTTCCTGCCCAGTTCGTCCGGGAAAAGGGCCGGCTCATCATTAATGGGAGAAGTTTTGGTGAGCCGAGCAGCGGATTCTTCCTCTTCTCCCCGCATTCTGCTCCAGGCATCCCTCCAGTGGCAGTCCCAGAATTTCTCTGTTAGTGCGCTGATTGACTCTGGTGCCGACGAAAGCTTTTTGGATAGAGAGTGGGCTCAACAAATGGATTTGGAGACTGTTCCTATGGACTGTCCGCTGCAGGCTAAGGGTCTAAATGGACAATTGTTGACCCGTATTACCCATCAGACTGTTCCTGTTTGTCTTAGAGTGTCGGGAAATCATCAGGAGAACATTCAATTCCATATTATCGACTGCCCACAGACACCCCTGGTCCTTGGTATCCCCTGGCTCATAAGACACAATCCACACATTGATTGGGTGACAGGTAGCATTGTTTCATGGAGCACATTTTGTCATGTGAATTGTTTGTGTTCTGCTCAGACTCCTGCCAGTACTGTGCCTCAACCTCAACTGGAGTCCATGGATCTTTCTGCTGTTCCTGACGTGTATCATGACCTGGCATCCGTTTTCTGCAAACACAGAGCTACTTCTCTTCCTCCTCACCGGCCTTACGACTGCGCCATTGACCTCCAGCCAGGAGCCCCGCTCCCCAGCAGTCGCCTGTACAATCTCTCCCGGCCGGAGACGGAGGCTATGGAGAACTACATTCGGGACTCCTTGGCGGCAGGTATTATGCGTCCTTCCTCGTCACCTGTAGGAGCGGGATTCTTTTTTGTTGCTAAGAAGGATAAGACCCTCAGACCCTGTATTGATTACCGTGGACTTAACAACATCACCATTAAGAACAAGTATTCTCTGCCTTTGATTAATTCTGCTTTTCCCCTCCTTCATGGTGCTACCATCTTTACGAAACTGGATCTACGAAATGCGTATCACCTGGTGCGCATTCGTAAAGGTGATGAATGGAAGACTGCCTTCAACACACCCTTGGGACATTTTGAGTATCTGGTTATGCCTTTTGGGTTGTCCAATGCCCCTGCTGTTTTTCAGGCACTAGTCAATGATGTCCTTCGGGACATGTTGAATCAGTTTGTTTTTGTCTATCTGGATGATATCTTGATTTTCTCAGAGTCCTCCCAGGAACATGAACTGCATGTGCGCCAGGTGTTGCAAAGGTTGTTGGAGAACAAACTGTTTGTGAAGATGGAGAAATGTGAATTTCATGTGTCTGAGACCTCTTTTTTGGGTTACATCATAGCTCAGGGGGAGTTGCGGATGGACCCAGCTAAGATCTCTGCTGTCACGGACTGGCCAGCCCCCTCTACCCGCAAACAACTTCAACGATTCCTGGGGTTTGCGAACTTCTATAGGAGGTTCATCAAGGACTACAGCCGCATTGCGGCGCCACTCACCGCTCTCACCTCCATCTCACGACCGTTCGCTTGGAATGAAGGGGCCGAATCAGCGTTCGAAGAACTGAAACATCGCTTCGCCTCGGCTCCCATTCTGATGCAGCCGGACCCCGACCGCCAGTTTGTCGTGGAGGTGGATGCATCCGACACTGGGGTAGGTGCGGTGTTGTCACAACGTTCTCCTGAAGATAACAAACTGCATCCCTGTGCTTTTCTCTCAAGGAAACTTTCTCAGGCAGAGAGGAATTATGATGTTGGCAATCGTGCTATCTCTACTTGCTAAATCATCCACCCTCCATTCAACTCTTTTACAAATATTTTCTATCTCTCTTTCTAAAATACAAGACAAAACCCCTTTAATATCTTTTGGTTGTACGGCTGAGTTTGGGTTCAGTGTAATCTTTTTCTGTATTTGGTACCGTTCTATTGCTTCTATTGCTTCTATTGCTTCAATGAGGAATTCCATAATTGTATTTGCTAATCTGTCGCTGCAATCAACCTCACGCTTTTGTTTGATTATTGTAAATATCATTTTATATTCACTTTCTAAACACTCTCTAGTATATCTAATTTTTTCAATGTTTATTCGTCCTGTCTGACCTTTAAACCTTCTTTCTGCTGTCTCACAAGCTTTACCAAAACGTTTTAACCACAACTCTCTGCATTCCTCTCGCCACCGTTTAATTTCCAAATTATCTCTTTTGACTTTGGGAAACATATATATTGACCTGATTTTAGGAATACAAATTTTTTTATCCTGACTTTCATAAGATTCTATGAATAACCAATCATATATATCGCTATCCTCTTCTACGTTAATACTATACGCTGGAGGCTGTATAGACTCAATAGAGGTCGCTAATTGTGGATAAATTCCTTTAATACTTTCCGATCCTTTAATAGCCTCTATGGACTGAGCCTTTTCATAAGTTCAATTACGTTGCTCCATTGCCAAATTACGTAATTTCCTTACAGATTTTTCCTCCTTCCTCATTATATTTACCGGCCATTGTGCACTCATTAAATCCCATGCTGTACATACTTCTTTCATGTAATCTAAATCCCATTTCAGGTTGCTTATCGCTGTATTATCTACTATATATTTCCGTGCTATTTGTAATTTATCCGTTCTAAAACTACCATCTAGAGGATAATCATTATCTGTCCATGCTGATAAATCACTAAGATATGGTTCCACATAAAAAAAAAACTAATTTAATTAACATCCAATCACGCCGTGTTTGATTCTCTATATTTTTTAAAGTGATATGTTTGAGATGCGGATTCGTTTGTAACAATTTTGTCATAGCCTTCCTTTCCCTCCTGGGTAAATCTAGCTCTGATTTATTCTTTATTGTCACTGTCTTGCCCGTATTCGGTATACTGAAATGACTCCCCATTCTCATGTATATTAGTTTATACAATGTTAGTAATTAAATGTTTTGCATCAATTTTCTACCTTGATCTTATCAAAATTATGTTACCTTATTTAGTGTTTGGTGTCATGATTCAAATGTTTTCATGTCATCGGCTCCCTCTCCTGACCGTTTTGAGTATTTCAGTATCTTATTTCATTTTATGACGTACTTTCACATCTAAAGGTCCGTAACCTATCCTTTTATAATTTCTTACACACTACGGGACTAAAAAACCCACTATCTTTATAATGTATTTTACATTAAGGGTGCCGTCCGCCCACTCATTTTATGATGTAGTTAAGCTTACACCAAGGGTATCTATCCCACTCTCTTTATAATATAATCTTTTAAATCATATTAAGGGTGCTCTGCGCCTTATCTCTCTTTATAATGTATTTACCATTAAAGGTGCACTGCGCCTTATCTCTCTACTTCGACCATACCCTATTTTTATTTTGAATCATAACACCATGTAATAGTCCTAATTTGATATTGTCCTTACATCCCTTCAAATCGATCAACACCACTCATCTTCCCCCTTTAAAATATAGAATTCTAAACGTTCGTTACAGTTCAGCTTTACCACAGATAAGCAGATTTTAACATAATAATAGAATGAAAGTCTGCTTACCTGTTAGTTGAGCTGCAAACCGTATCCTGTTCGTGAAGACGCCAATCTGTTATGATGAGTTTCTAGGGTGTCAAAGAATCAAGGATGCAAGGATATACTTAGACACTTTGTAGAAAGTTGTGATATTAGTAGTGGCTGCAGACCACCTGGACACTTCAAACAGACAGCTGTCATTTGGCTTTCCCATGGTACCGTTTCTTGCCCTCGCTCTAGTCTTCTCTATAAGACTAGCTCTTTTAAGACTAGTGGTACCTTTTTATGTTTTAGTTTTATTGGTTTTATAATTATAATTATTTCTATATACAAATTCCTTTAAATTGACTTACTGAAATTCTTCGCCGTGTCCCTCAGTTGTTTACGGATGATGTGTCTCCTCCTGGGCAGCTCACAGTAAGGGTCTGTTGTGAGCGGGTCCTCGTCGTCTTTTGGTCAGACTGGAATTTCCCTCATGCTTCATAAAATGCGCCACCGGTTTTGCTTGCAGACCATCACTGGAAAGCTACAAAAACAAATTGCTCACGGTAAACTTGTGTCCTCTCTGTTGGAGGCTGTTCAACTCCCCTCGTCAATCTCGGTGATGAAGTGTCAGGCCCATACTCCCTCTATGGATAACATTTCTCTGGGGAATGCCAAGGCTGACTGTGCTGCTAAATTGTCTGCTTCTTCTTCTGTTTCCCCCTTCCTACAGATGGCAGCAGTTCCAGCTCCCACCAACCCTTTCTCTGTTAATGATATCACTGCTTTACAGGCCATGGCTGATGCTTTCAGAAACTCAAGTGGGCGGGGTGCTGTCATAAGGACACCTCGTGTGTATGGCTTGATGTGTGGAGCAGACCTGCCATGCCCCATTGTACATTCCAGTTCATCGCAAAATTGTCACATGGTCAAGACCATGTGTCAAAAGGAGGGATGGTGGATCTTGTAAATAAATATTGGGGTACAGTAGGTTTTACTGTGTTTGCAGGAAATTTCAGTAAGACACGCTTGATTTGTATGACTAACAATGTTGGACGCGGCATTTCAGTATCTCCCACATCCCATCCAAGGCCTGAAGGACCTTTTGAGCAGTTAATGATGGAGTTCATTGAGTTGACCCCTTGTGTGGGGAATAAGTATTGTTTGGTGACTGTTGACATGTTTTCTAAATGAATTGAAACTTTCTCTTGCAGGAGAGCCACAGCGAGAGAGAGATCATACCTAGGTGGGGACTACCATCAAAAATGTATTCTGACAATGGTTGACAGTTTGTGAATGAGATTGTTCAGTCCCTGTCAGAGGCTTTGCAGATTGATTTGAGAAGACATTGTGCCTATCATCCCCAATCTGGGGGTGCAGTCGAAAGGACGAACGAATCTTTGAAAACTAAATTAACCAAATGAATTGGTGAAACAAGCCTGACATGGGTGAACGTGCTTCCATTGTCACTGATTACGATGAGAGGCTGATCCCCTACAGTCACTGGTCTCTCTCCACATGAGGTGCTGACTGGCCGTCCCATGTGGATGACAAATACACCTTTTTCCCAGAACAGGTTGTCCCTGCAAGAAATGGAGGAAGGCGTGGTTGAGTGTTGTGTCACCCTTAACAGTGTTCTTAAGACTATTTTCCCCCGGTTGAAGGCGTCTTTGCTAAATCTAGCAGATGGAGCTGAACACTGTTTGAACCCAGGTGATTTCATGGTGGTGAAAGACTTCAGGAGAAATAGTTGGAAGGACCCCCGTGGAGAGGCCCGTACCAAGTTCTTCTGACCACCCCCCACTGCGGTGAAGGTTGCTGAGAGAGACACCTGGACCCACCTGTCGCACTGCAGACGAGTTCCTGATCCAGAAGAAGATGGGGCCTGGCCAGTTCCGGTGGTGCAGTGTGGCCCTCCTCTGTATTAGCACAGTAGTATCAATTGTATCAATTGCTATAAGGCTATCAGTGTCTCCAGGGCTAATAAGATCTCAGCAGCTGTCATGTGTTTTCTTTTTTTTTTTTTTTTCCATCAACTTTGAAATGCAAGAGAAAGGCCACAATATAATATTGCAGTTTAGGTGCAGTTTAGATGTTGGCCACTAGATGGCAGCAGTGTTTGTGCAAAGTTTCAGATTGATCCAGTGAAGCATTGCAATACTGGACTATTTTGTATCAAGTCTGCCCAAATGTGCCGAATTGGTCAATTGATACATTTTCAAGTACATAACTATAGAGAACATACAAAAAATATATGGTAATACAAAATGTAAGTTTACACACTCCCAGGAATGTCATAAATGATGGATCATTAGCTTATACACTAACTTTCACACATCTAGATGGCTGGGCGTAGAGGGTGTAGAGCCAGAGACAGCAGGGGTTCAAACTGTAGAACCCAGTTCCTACATTTCAATATAAAAATGGATTTTATCAAACAAAACTATGTTACATTTTATCTCTGGGACCCTTAGGATGACAAATCAGAGCAAGATTACTGAATGTAAGTATATTATTTATCTTCAGAGGTGAATGTATCAAACCAGTTGCCGTGACATGTTAATGCAGAACATATGTTAATACAACCCAATTGTGGTAAGTAACTATGGAAAAAATTGTTAAACCTTGAGAGAGTTATTCACCTCGGAATCTACAGATCCCTTGTGTATGTTTGTGTATTTTTGATAGATCCACTCCCGTTGATAAAAGTATAACCTTATTGTAGATTTGAGCTTTATGATGATGATTATGAATTAAATTAGATTAGCTCATGTTAATAGAAGGATAACCTTTATTATGATGATAGTATTATCATTAATGAAATTATGTAATGTATTTTGATAGAGCCTCCTTTGATTTAAGTCATACGCATTACATTTGAACAATTATTATCATAGAAGTGATAAGAGGGGGGAATGTGGAGGAAAAATGTATAGTCTGGCGGGACAGCCTTGAAAATGTTCATATTGTCCACTCTGTCATAAACAATCATTGGTTCCTGCCTGTGCTGGGGAAAGATATAAGGGGGGGGGGGGGGGGGGGGGGACGTCATGACCCCTTCCTTAAGACCATCTGGCAGAATGCCCAGAATATGTTCAATAAGTTAAGATAGGAGATGGTGCCAGTCACATGCAGGAACCAATCGTATGAATCATGTTTATGTAGGTTTTTGTGTAGCCGTATAAGGCATTATGAAAGGACCATCACTTCAGACCGGCACTTTATGCATCTACGTTTGACTGTGACCTCTCTAGCTTGCTGACAATAAAGAATGATTCATTTAAGATTGACTTTGAGTGTCCTTGTGTCCATGACAGTTGCAACCGAGGACAGACGGTTTTACACACTTCAGCACTCGGCAGTCCAGTTCTGTGAGCTTGTGTGGCCTACCACTTTACGGTTGCTCCTAGACATTTTCACTTCACAATAACAGCACACAGTTGACCGGGTCAGCTCTAGCAGGGCAGAAATGTGATGTCTCAGAATTTTGACGAACTGACTTGTTGGAAAGGTGGTATCCTATGATGGTGCCACATTGAAAGTCACTTTGCTCTTTAGTAAGGCCATTCTAATTCCAGTGTTTGTCTATGGAGATTGCATGGCTGTCTGTTCGTTTTTATACACCTGTCAGCAACAGGTGTGGCTGATATAGCCGAATCCACTAATTTGAAGGGGTGTCCACATACCTTTGACCATGTAGCGTATATTGAGACAAATTACAGACAGTAGCCTACAAGTAGCAAAATAGAACTCAATTAATTGAACATGAAATGTATTTCAATATGATTGAAATAGGCCTATAGCCTAATGTTTATATTTTAATGCAGTCATCTCAGTTTTCATTTGAAGCATAATTGTATACATCACTTCTTTGTATCGATTGCGAAGACATTGGCAACTATGTATTTGTAGTCAACTTTGTTCTGAAGTTATTGGAAGTCACAGAGATACGGATAGATCATGTAATTCTATGCTTAGCGGAGATCTTCTGTGTATAAAGTGACACCGGAAACCGGGCCCTGGATAAGAGCAACTGCTAAATTACTAAAATGTTAAAGGTAAATGTTTTATACCAAAAATCTATCAAATTGTATTGGTCACATACACATATTTGAAAAACAATACCCACAAATCCCCAAAATAAAAAGAAGAAATTAAGAAATATCAGGAAAAAACAACGCCTTGACTAGAATACAGTATATACATATAAAGAGGGTAAGCAGTATGTAAACACTATTAACGTGAACAGTGTTCAATGACTAGGTACATAGGGCAGCAGTCACTAAGGTGCAGGGTAGAGTACTGGGTGATAGCCAGCTAGAAACAGTGACTAAGTTCAGGGCAGTGTACTGGACGGAGGCCAGCTAGAAACAGTGACTAAGTTCAGGGCAGTGTACTGGGCGGAGGCCAGCTAGAAACAGTGACTAAGTTCAGGGCAGTGTACTGGGCGGAGGCCAGCTAGAAACAGTGACTAAGTTCAGGGCAGTGTACTGGGCGGAGGCCAGCTAGAAACAGTGACTAAGTTCAGGGCAGTGTACTGGGCGGAGGCCAGCTAGAAACAGTGACTAAGTTCAGGGCAGTGTACTGGGCGGAGGCCAGCTAGAAACAGTGACTAAGTTCAGGGCAGTGTACTGGGCGGAGGCCAGCTAGTCTGATGGCCTGGAGATTAAAATCTCATAAAATTGGACTGTATATAATTATTTATTTTTTATTTAAATATTGATGTCACAAATGTATCAATTGTACAGATTTTTTATGTCGTTACATGAGTTTGTTACATTTGACAGTGTAAAACCTAGCAGTACTACTTATTTCTCTGAGAGTGAGGCAGATATATTATTACTGTGTAAAACCTAGCAGTACTACTTATTTATCTGAGAGTGAGGCAGATATATATATTATTACTGTGTAAAACCTAGCAGTACTACTTATTTCTCTGAGAGTGAGGCAGATATATAGCATTTTGGAGAAAAAAAATTGATTATTTGTCTATCTGAAATGAAACCATCAAGTGATAGATTTTAAACAAATACATTTCTGTCATGAAACAATCCCATGCCATGACTAGATGGTGAAAAAACACACCAATCTCTTTCATAATTTCTTTAAACAAAAAAAGGTAATTTACCTGGGTTTCTGAAAATTGTTATATAGCATTTTGGAATGAAACTCTTCTTATGTTTCCCCATCTGAGCTCAGAGTAGATGAGATACTTAATGTTTGTCTCTGTTGTGTTGAAGTCCAATCAAGCAGGAGAGACCAGCCTCCCCTGTACCCATCTGTGTGTCCATAAAGAGTGACTGGTCTATGGTTCAACCTAGAGAGAGGGAGACTTTTCTACTGAACAAAGGTAAGAAGAACTCATGAGTCATGGTCAGTGAGTTAAACAACACTGTCTCTAGTCATTTCTCCTCTTCCATTTTCCCATTTATTTTTGTTGTTTTCATAATCCATAGGCTAATAATTTTTTCCATTTTCATAGTCCTAAAACACAAAATTCCCTCATTTTAGTGTGTGTTTGTGTGTATGTGCAATCCTTGGATGTTTTGTCCACAGAAACCAACAGGAGAGATCAGAGTCAGAGATTCTCAGGGGTCAGTCTTCCCAGAGTCATCAAACAGACCTGGCCTCCATATTCAGTGTATGAGGTCCTGTTATGTACATTTGTTTTTGTTTACCTCAAGTAAAGTTGATCTGTTAATCATTAATTAATGTGTTAATGAGAAAGCATTTCTTCTCTTGCTTAACTTATTTACTTTATTTATTTCAGTTTATAGCCGGATATATTTTAATATATATTTTACTGAACAGGCACTCAAGGCACGTTTGTCTCTCTCTGTCTCTCTCTGTCTCTCTCTGTCTCTCTGTCTCTGTCTCTCTGTCTCTCTCTGTCTCTGTCTCTCTCTCTCTCTGTCTCTCTCTCTCTCTCTCTCTTCTCTCTCTCTTCTCTGTCTCTCTCTCTTCTCTGTCTCTCTCTCTGTCTCTCTGTCTCTCTCTCCTTTCCTCCCCCTTCCTCTCTCTTCATCCTCCTCTCTCCAGGTCTTTGTGATGTGTGGCTCAATAATCTACACGGTGATGTGTCCGGATGGGGAGGTGGATGCTGCGTTGGGCTTTGCCTACGTCCTGGCCTGGGTGTCCTTCCCTCTGTGTCTGGTCAGTGGTCTCATCTACATGGTACTGAGGAAGAGGGAATGAGAGAGGGAGGGAGGCTGAGGTTAAGGCCTCACACCACCACCACCAGCAGAACACAGCACTTTGCCCCAGGGTTGGAGTCAATTCAGGAAGTACACTAACGTTACAATTCTCTTCAATGCTTCTTAATGAGGTTTACCTTCTGAATTGATTGAAATTTAAATGGAATTGAGCCCAACCATACTGTGCCCACTGACCACCAGAGGAGGCTGGTGAGGGGAGGATGAACGGCTCATAATAAGGACTGGAATGAAGTGAATGGAATTGCACGTATGTGTTTGATGCGTTTGATACCATTCCATTCATTTTATTCCAGACATTATTATGATCCTGTCCTCCATGCCACCAGCCACCACTGCTGACCACAGACCAGAGACCAGACAAACAGTCTAACTGGCAACCCACGGACACATTAGTCTGGTCCCAGATCTGTGTGTGCTTTAGCCAACTCCTTTAGATATACATGTAATGACAATGAGTCAGAAGAGTTGGTTTAAACAGATCTGAATCAGGACACTAAGAGTTGGTTTAAACAGATTTGAATCAGGAAACTAAGAGTTGGTTTAAACAGATCTCAATCAGGACACTAAGAGTTGGTTTAAACAGATCTGAATCAGGAAACTAAGAGTTGGTTTAAACAGATCTGAATCAGGAAACTAAGAGTTGGTTTCAACAGATCTGAATCAGGAAACTAAGAGTTGGTTTCAACAGATCTGAATCAGGAAACTAAGAGTTGGTTTCAACAGATCTGAATCAGGAAACTAAGAGTTGGTTTCAACAGATCTGAATCAGGAAACTAAGAGTTGGTTTGAACCACACAGATCTGAATCAGGAAACTAAGAGTTGGTTTCAACAGATCTGAATCAGGAAACTAAGAGTTGGTTTCAACAGATCCGAATCAGGAAACTAAGAGTTGGTTTCAACAGATCTGAATCAGGAAACTAAGAGTTGGTTTCAACAGATCTGAATCAGGAAACTAAGAGTTGGTTTCAACAGATCTGAATCAGGAAACTAAGAGTTGGTTTGAACCACACAGATCTGAATCAGGAAACTAAGAGTTGGTTTCAACAGATCTGAATCAGGAAACTAAGAGTTGGTTTCAACAGATCTGAATCAGGAAACTAAGAGTTGGTTTCAACAGATCTGAATCAGGAAACTAAGAGTTGGATTAAACAGATCTGAATCAGGAAACTAAGAGTTGGTTTGAACCACACAGATCTGAATCAGGAAACTAATAGGACCACATACCTGACCTGGGTTCAAATAGTATTTGTTTTCCGTCAAACACTTTGAGCATTTGATTATATTTGTGTTTGCACTTTTGGCAATATTCCATTGGTTTCATTGTGCCAGGCAAGCTCAATCAAGCCCAGCTAAGATATTTGTAAGAAAACAAATCCTATTTGAACCCAGGTCTACATTATACATACCCATGTGTGAGTAAACTACAGAGAAGAACAGACAATCCAAGGTTCCAGTGGAAAGATGTACATAGTGTTTGCTGTTGAATGTTTATTACATGTCTACATACCTTTAGTACATAGTGGGGTTGAGTTGCTTTGTTGAGCTCAGTTCATTGTTAGAGCACCTTTAGTACATAGTGGGGTTGAGTTGCTTTGTTGAGCTCAGTTCATTGTTAAAGCACCTTTAGTACATAGTGGGGTTGAGTTGCTTTGTTGAGCTCAGTTCATTGTTAAAGCACCTTTAGTACATAGTGGGGTTGAGTTGCTTTGTTGAGCTCAGTTCATTGTTAAAGCACCTTTAGTACATAGTGGGGTTGAGTTGCTTTGTTGAGCTCAGTTCATTGTTAAAGCACCTTTAGTACATAGTGGGGTTGAGTTGCTTTGTTGAGCTCAGTTCATTGTTAGAGCACCTTTAGTACATAGTGGGGTTGAGTTGCTTTGTTGAGCTCAGTTCATTGTTAAAGCACCTTTAGTACATAGTGGGGTTGAGTTGCTTTGTTGAGCTCAGTTCATTGTTAAAGCACCTTTAGTACATAGTGGGGTTGAGTTGCTTTGTTGAGCTCAGTTCATTGTTAAAGCACCTTTAGTACATAGTGGGGTTGAGTTGCTTTGTTGAGCTCAGTTCATTGTTAGAGCACCTTTAGTACATAGTGAGGTGGAGTTGCTTTGTTGAGCTCAGTTCATTGTTAAAGCACCTTTAGTACATAGTGGGGTTGAGTTGCTTTGTTGAGCTCAGTTCATTGTTAAAGCACCTTTAGTACATAGTGGGGTTGAGTTGCTTTGTTGAGCTCAGTTCATTGTTAAAGCACCTTTAGTACATAGTGGGGTTGAGTTGCTTTGTTGAGCTCAGTTCATTATTAAAGCACCTTTAGTACATAGTGGGGTTGAGTTGCTTTGTTGAGCTCAGTTCATTGTTAAAGCACCTTTAGTAGATAGTGGGGTTGAGTTGCTTTGTTGAGCTCAGTTCATTGTTAGAGCACCTTTAGTACATAGTGGGGTTGAGTTGCTTTGTTGAGCTCAGTTCATTGTTAAAGCACCTTTAGTACATAGTGGAGTTGAGTTGCTTTTAAATGTTTATTTTGCTTTATTATAGAGTAGTGGCAACTCCTAGCTTGTCATTGTCAAGCCAAACATGACAATTCCATAAAGAGTTGTCAAGAAAGCAAGAACAGACTGGCCATCAGGCTAGTCATCTCCTTCAGACAAAGTTTATTCATAAACAACAACAGTTTTCTTGATGAAGGAAAATGGGGATATGTTTAGGATCCAACTAATTATAATTGTGTTAATGAACGAATGAGCATTACTGTTTTAAATCTTTGTGATACGCCAAATAGCAACTACTGTATTGTCTACTAGGATTCTGAAATGAAAATTGTGTTTTGTCTCTGCTGTTCTTCTACTGTATAGCCTGGTTGTTAGTGTTGTGTTATTAAATGATTTTATCAATACTAGTTACGTGTGTCTTGTACGTGTGCCCTTTCTGTACAAAGACAATTTTGCAGCAAAAAAAATAAAATAAAAGTTTAGATAAATAAAAACCCTTGAAATAATAATTCATTCATTCACTCCAAACTGGCCTGAATGACACATCTGCAGTACTGATCTTGACCACAAGGGGGGGCTGTAATGCAGAGGAACTTTTGTGAGACAGTCGTGGTTCCATGAAGTGTGTGTGTGTGACATTCCTACAGATTTGTGTGTGTGTGTGTGTTACACTCTAGACGTGACATTGTTTACAATGCTGACAGATGGATCTATAATGAGGTACAGAATACCTATCTAGCTGAACCAACCACAGATGGATCTATAATGAGGTACAGAATACATATCTAGCTGAACCATTCACAGATGGATCTATACTGAGGTACAGAATACATATCTAGCTGAACCAACCACAGATGGATCTATAATGAGGTACAGAATACATATCTAGCTGAACCAACCACAGATGGATCTATAATGAAGTACAGAATAGATATATCTAGTTGAACCAACCACAGATGGATCTATAATGAGGTACAGAATACATATCTAGTTGAACCAACCACAGATGGATCTATAATGAGGTACAGCATACATTAGACCCATGGGGTGGCGCACAATTGGCCCAGCGTCGTCCAGGGTAGGGGAGGGAATGGCCGGCAGGGATGTAGCTCAGTTGATAGAGCATGGCGTTTGCAAAGCCAGGGTTGTGGGTTCGATTCCCATGGTGGGCCAGTATGATTTTTTAAAAAAATAATGTATGCACTAACTGTAAGTCGCTCTGGATAAGAGCGTCTGCTAAATGACTTAAATGTCAAATGTAATTTACATTTACATCATTTAGCAGACGCTGTAATCCAGAGCAATTTACAAATTGGTGCATTCACCTTATAGCCAGTGGGACAACCACTTTACATTTTTTATTTTAATTTTATTTTTTCAAATGTTTGGTTTGTAAAGTATATTTTTTATGTTCATTTGTTTTATATATATATAGTTTTTTAAAAATTGTTTTAGTAATAAATAAATAAAAAATGTTATTTTTTTCAAATTATTTTTTATTATTATTTTTTATTTTATTTTTTGTGTGGAAGTGGGGTAGTGGGGGGGGGGGGGGGTAGAATGATTACTTTTTTACTATCCCAGGTATTCCTTAAAGAGGTAGGGTTTCAAGTGTCTCCGGAAGGTGGTCAGTGACTCCGCTGTCCTGGCGTCGTGAGGGAGCTTGTTCCACCATTGGGGTGCCAGAGCAGCGAACAGTTTTAACTGGGCTGAGCTGGAACTGTGCTTCTGCAGAGGAATGGGTGTAGGGACTGATCAGAGCCTACAGATTTGTGTGTGTTACACTCTAGACATGACATTGTTTACGATGCTGACAGATGGATCTATAATGAGGTACAGAATACATATCTAGCTGAACCAACCACAGATGGATCTATAATGAGGTACAGAATACATATCTAGCTGAACCAACCACAGATGGATCTATAATGAGGTACAGAATACATATATACATATATCTAGTTGAACCAACCATAGAACGAATGAAAGCTCTTGTGTGTCGATATCTTCACTAGTTGTTCCTGGCATCAAACCTGTAAACAATCAGGATCAATTGAACTTCAGATACCCACCTGGATACCCTTCTGCTGGAAACGTGGCAACAAGATACACACACAAACACTAAATATTTCAACAGAAATCAAGGGGTACATTTAAATGTGGTAATGGAAAAACAAGGTCTGAAAAGTGGTTTCTAAAAACAAAATAAAAAGTAAGGAACAAGTTGTTTTTATCACATTGAATATTAACTTTGTAGTAGAGTGGAGTTGCTTGTTAAAAATCATGCAGATCACAATTCATCCAAACAACTTGGCATAAGTCCTTTCCACAGTGCTGCTGCTTGGAGTTAGGGATAGGGTTAGGGACAGGGTTGGGTTAGGGTTAGGGTTAGGGACAGGGTTGGGTTAGGGTTAGGGTTAGGGTTAGGGTTAGGGTTAGGGACAGGGACAGGGTTAGGGACAGGGTTGGGTTAGGGTTAGGGTTAGGTTTGAGCCAGCATGTGGACGGACATGAGTCTACGGTTTGATGATATATAATTCATTCTCTGGCTGTATTGAACTGATTTAAACCCCATTTCTAGTCCTGCAAACAGAGAGAGAGAGAACAACATACATGGAAATGTGTTTAACACGGTTTAATGCAATTTCCTTTTACTAAAATTGTTTAGTCATGTTAATTTGTAGGTCTCTCTGTATGGCAGATTCTCAGTAGGTTTCCATAGTCCATTAACCTAACAGCCTGGCAGGGAGGGAGGGAGGGAGGGAGAGAGAGAGAGAGAGAGAGAGAGAGAGAGAGAGAGAGAGAGAGAGAGAGAGAGAGAGAGAGAGAGAGAGAGAGAGAGAGAGAGAGAGAGAGAGAGAGAGAGAGAGAGAGAGAGAGAGAGAGAGAGAGAGAGAGAGAGAGAGAGAGAGAGAGAGAGAGAGAGAGAGGGTCGGTGCTTGGGACGGTGCTTCAGACTTGAATCACTGGTCCTGGACACTGCCAGTTGTTCATACCGTATTGTTTTTAATGATTAACCTTGTCCTGCAGTGGGCTAAATCAGGGTCACACAGTGTTTCTTGGTATTCTTAAACAAATCTACTTTGAAGCAAAATTACACACCTCACACACATGGTTACGGGCTTTAAAAAAAGAAGACACATGTACCATGTCAGATATAGAGTTGAAATGTATTACATTTTGATTTGCGTCCCAATATTACACTTTATATTCATCTCACTGACTTGACATGTTCTGGTTTTTGAATTCAGGCTGCAAGGTAAGGATCCTACCAGGGATTATTTATGTATGATGTTGGTAGAATGTATACATTGGGATAGTAGTAAGGATCCTACCAGGGATTATTTATGTATGATGTTGGTAGAATGTATACATTGGGATAGTAGTAAGGATCCTACCAGGGATTATTTATGTATGATGTTGGTAGAATGTATAAATTGGGATAGTAGTAAGGATCCTACCAGGGATTATTTATGTATGATGTTGGTAGAATGTATACATTGGGATAGTAGTAAGGATCCTACCAGGGATTATTTATGTATAATGTTGGTAGAATGTATACATTGGGATGGTAGTAAGGATCCTACCAGGGATTATTTATGTATGATGTTGGTAGAATGTATACATTGGGATAGTAGTAAGAGGCCGGTGGGTAAATTACTAAAATTCAAGCCTCCTGTCAATTAGGGAGATTTGTTTCTTTATTGTGTGTTTAGTTGTACCTTTACCTTCCTGTAGTTGGTCATTTGGAAGGATTCTGAATGGAGGAATGGTCTAAGATCACTCCAACTCAGAAAACACTTTAGAAAAAGGCTCAGTGCCATTATCCTCGCAAGGGAGGTATTGAAAGGGAGTACCAATTTTGACCCCTACCTTTTTGAGAAAATAAGTAAAAGGTTAAACTACTGTTCTGTTAATGCTATACTATGGTGTTGTGCAACTAGACTTTGACCAGATATTATTGCATCCAAAGATCAACTGTACCTACAACATAGATACAGAGCCACTTGTCATCAGGTAGGTGCTCTCTCAGCACAACGGAAAATATTTCAATGACTTGACATGTTCTGGTTGTGAATTCAGGCTACGAGGTAAGACTCTTCACAGGGATTATTGTGATTGGGATTAAGTGTGTAGAGAAATTAAATGTATGGTGTAATTTCAGTGGTGGAAAAAGTACCCAATTGTCATACTTGAGTAAAAGTAAAGATACCTTAATAGAAAATGACTCAAGTAAAAGTGAACGTCACCAAGTAAAATACTACTTGAGTAAAAGTCTAAAAGTATTTGGTTTTAAATATACTTAAGTATCAAAAGTAAATGTAATTGCTAAAATGTACTTAAGTATCAAAAGTAAAACATTTATTTATCAAATTTACAAACGAAGCATGTGTTTAGTGAGTCCCCCAGATCAGACGCAGTAGGGATGACCAGGGATGTTCTCTTGGTAAATTTGTGAATTAGACCATTTTCTTGTTCTGCTAAGCATTCAAAATGTAACGAGTACTTTTGGGTGTCAGGGAAAATGTATGGAGTAAAAAGTATATTATTTCCTTTAGGAATGTAGTGAAGTATAAGTAAAAGTTGTCAAAAATATGAATAGTAAAGTACAGATACCCCAAAAAACGACTTAAGTAGTACTTTAAAGTATTTTTACTTAAGTACTTTACACCACTGTGTAATTTTAGTATAGTGAATGGAAGTAAAACACTCAAATCTAACAGTCCATTTCACCGGGACAGCTACGTGACAGTTCAATCATACAAAATGGCGCTAACTGGGCGTAGGCAAGTCAAATTCAAAAACATGTTGTTCATATATTCGTATATTGTGGTTATTTTACAATTTGTATATTTTTTTATGTATCATTGTTCGTCATAAATCGTCTTTCAGAATATCGGAAAAATTGTTGTTTTCAAAATTACAATGAGCTCCTGCTTCCTGTGTAATTTGGGATGAAACCACTGAACATACTTTTCTTAACATTGATATTATGAACTGAATTCAATAATAGCATAATAATTGCAGACCTGTTGAACAAAGCAACACACTAGAATGTTGAACAAAGCAACACACTAGAATGTTAGTAAATATTTTATTTGTAAGAGATCATGAATAAAAGAGAACAATTGACCTTCAATAATTAGTTGTCACTGTGTTCACCACAACCAACATGCTGGATCTCTGTTTAGGGGTCAGTGGTCTAAAATGAGTCTCTCTGGAGAGAGAGAGGAGGGGGGCCCTGCCTCTAAAATGAGTCTCTCTGGAGAGAGAGAGGAGGGAGGCCCTGCCTCTGAAATGAGTCTCTCTGGGGAACATGACACCAAATCTAAGAGGTGAGATGACAATTTTGTTTAAGAATTTATGAAGAGTTTATATCCAAAATGCTATATCCACCATTTCTTCACGTTTGTGTTTTTCCATCAGAAATGAAGGCTTATGGGTGTGTAAAATATTACTGTTCTAAGATTTTTAATTCATAGATTTTAGTGTATGACATTTTCTCCTAAACGTCCACTGAGCAGCGCAGTCACCATTCAAATGTGTGCAGACTCGTTACAACTTCAGCTGTAAACACAAAGTGATTTTGTCCATCTGTGACCAAGAGAAAGTTGTCTTAGTTAAATTCTATGAAATTATATCGTATTTTTTTCATTTTGGGGGCTCTAAATCCAGCTTAGAATATCACAGCAAGATGAAACAAATATTGTTGCATTCTTTAGATTCTCTCATTTCATTTGCCCCACAGTGGAGGTGTCATAATACCCAGAAAACCTAGTGGTCAAACAGGGAAATGGTTCCACTAGTTTTTCCACCATACATTTTTCCCAGAGGGAATTGTAGAAACACATAAAATAAGGGCTGTGTTTCGTGTAGGGTGGGGTGGCGCGGCAGTTCTTGTGGACAAATTTTGTCATCAAACTTTGTCATCTAAGTCTGGCATTCTCTGGATTTATGGTGCTTTCATGACAACTGGGAACTCAGAAAAAAACAAAGTCGAAACATGGATGTCAGTGATCTTCATGTCGGAGCTCTAGAAAGAGGCCTGAGTTCCCGACTTGGAATGTTGAATTGAATGACTGTTCAAAATGCATTTTCTCAGTCAGAGCTCGTTTTTTTCAGAGTTCCCAGTTGTCTCGAACTCACTGAAGTCTGAGATTTCCCAGTTTCCAGTTTTTTTGAAAGCAGCAGAAGTCATGCTGGATTAACAGCATGGCCAATGTATTCAACCTTTTCTGGACCATGGTGTTGCATGTGAATGTTTATCCTTTTAAGCTTGGAAAAGAGAATCTTAAACACAGACTTGGACCACACACCCTCTCCACTGAATAGCAGGCTAGTGATTGCTTTGCAACGCTTGCAGTTAGCCACTGATTCCTTCCAAACCACTCATTGTTGAATTAGCTATTTCCAACTTGTTGTTTAATGTTTATGTCCAATGGCCGATGAGCACTGATACGTTCTATCTATCATTTCTCTTCATATGACAAGGATTGAAAAGGATTCGCCAGTAGATTGTCGACTTAATTCATGCTGACTGCTTGTCTAGCTTGCACCTAAGATTTTGAAAGTATGACGTTGACACGATCAGTCCAATCAAATCTGCGGTAGATATAACGTGACTTGACGTCATTTTATCTGTGGCCAATGACCTTGAGCCTTTTGGATGGGCACTTCTAATATAACTCTATGGCAGCACCCAAGAGGCTTGAATGTTCGAGCTCTCCCTGTAGATGTTACGGTGACGTAGAGTCTCCATGAGTGACAGAACACTGAGCCAATCACGGCGCAACTAGAGAACATTACCAACCCCTACGCTCTGTATTTTCCGCTGGCTGCCCCACCACCACAGAAAGCACTGAGCTAGGCTGAAACACCTGCATTTTGGAGCTGCCTTACTCAAGAAAACAAAAAAGAGACCATGTTTGTATGCAGCTTTATTAACTCAACGATTTAATTTTTTGACATTGTTTGCAAACTGATGTGTGACACCTATTAATGTCAAAATAACATGCAAAACAGACAACAACAAAAAGCTAAACAGGTGGGGCTCTGCTCCAAAGCAATTACATGTGGCACAGGAACCACGGACTCGCTGCATGTTTCTATTATCAAGACACCTGCTGGTACCTCTTAACTGGTTAGTACAGCTCATGAGGTGTCCTAAATATCTGCCAACTAGGTGGGACACTTATGAATAAAGAGGCTTCATGCATAGCTTTAATTTATACCCATAAGAGTAGGACTAAAATGTATTTATTCTCAGCACTTACAGTTGAAGTCGGAAGTTTAAGTTTAAGTTTTAATGACTCCAACCTAAGTGTATGTAAACTTTCGACTTCAACTGTATATGACACATTTTCTACTCTGAGACGCTTTTTGGATATGGGCCCAGATCTCAACATTGTTTTAAAAAACAAATCATTTTTGTTTTACATAATAAAAAATGAATTTTACTAATGTAAGCCACTGTAAAGCCTTAGTTTAGTTTATTGTGTTGCACTGCTCATGTCCACGTTCTGAAACTGTCCACGTCCACGTACAGAACTGTCAGCGTCCACGTACGGTTTGGCGCCAAGCATATTGTCCAGTTACGCGCAGAGTGGACTGAGGTGATCTTGGGGAACAACAACGGAGTTCGTTACAGTGTTGAGACGCAGAAGTTTATTGTTCAATTTGCTTTTTTGCGTAATGGTCAGTGACAGTATGAGTGTAGCCAGATCCTTTTCACTCGCTATCCTTGTTTAATTGTGTGGTTCACCGGATTCGTCATCATCCTCAAGGGACAGACAAACGACCTGCTAGCTAGCCAAGATGGTCGGTACAGCTAGCTAAGCTAGCTACTCTACCAGCAGCATCCTAGTTATCCTAGCTACCACTACATCATCACCGGCTGCCTGCATTTCTTGTGGACCGATGGAGCTCCCTGGTTGTTTCTTCCACCTGTTAAATACCGTGGAGGGCTTCTCCCTCTCTCGTTGACGGATGCTGGCTTCCTACGCTCCCTCTGTCCGGTTCTCCTCTTCACTAGATGGACGGTAACTTTAGTGTTTAACCCCTCTGTGTCCAAGGACTGAACTTTTGAATATTATTTTCGGGGCGCCTCAAGTGACCTTTTTTACAACGTTTATTTCTGATAAAATTAGTTTATTGCATCCGCCATGGAGCCCAGTTTCATAATATTACCTTCTGTCCCTGGTTATGAAGTAATCTAGAAACAACATACCTTATTTTAGGGCATTTTTCACCCTACCAGCTCCTATTAGTTCTATTGAGCTCTGTGACACCGACTCAGGTAACTTATTATTAACAAGGTTACGGCTACTTGGTGAGTGCACGCACTGTTCATCTGAGTGCATGTTGTGGTCAGCTATAATGAGGTGAGACAAAGTTTAAGAGGCGATGGCTGGCAGATAGCCATCAAACATTAAACATTTTCTGGTCATGGTTAACCATATTTGTTTTAAGAAAAAGTGTACAATCTAAACAAAACGCATGACCCTGTCCTCTTTTTCAAGATGTGGCCGATTTAAACAGCCAGAAAGCATTTTTTAATTAAGAAATAACACATTTTTGGACGACTTGTGGTTTCTAAATGGCTGCCGGGTAATTTGATATGCATCGAAATCTTTGTTCGTAGGCATCAAATTGAGCGAATGCTGCGCAGGTTCACTAAGTTTCAAATCAAATGGGTATAATGGGGTGATTGTTGTCTATTCGGGTGGTCTAGCTAATGGATTTGTAGATCTGACGCAGTTGCTACCACAGATTATGAGCCTAGCAAGTGTCATGAATGAGTTATATAGTACCCACATACGGCCACAAGGAGGAGCAAGAGTGCCATAAACCCATACTGTTTTTGCCATATAAACCATAAACCTAACAATCAATCAAATGTATTTATAAAGCCCTTTTTACACCAGCAGATGTCACAAAGTGCTATACAGAAACTCTTACCCTACTTATAACTTATTTTAGCCGTAACCCTAACCCCTAATTCTAGGGTAGGGTAGCCTAGAACACTTTTAGAAACTATTTTAGTAATAATATTATCTTAGTAAATACAATTATAGTATTAAATAGCATTTTGATTATTTTGTTGTTATTTTATTATATGTATAATTGCAAGACAGAACACTTGATAAATAAGACACATTTGTTTTATTTTTCAAATGTGGTTTGAATTGGGTGACCTAGTAACCTCTGTGTGAAAGTCCAGCAATTGGCGTGGGGCAGGTTTGAGACTGATCTAATGCACTTTATTTCTCAGCTGCCTCACCAATGTCTGTACGTGAATTAATAACTTTTAATTGCTAAATATTTCCAATACCATTTCAAATTTTGCTACATAAGATCGAATCGAGCCGGTCGGCCACATTTGACTGTGTAAAACCTAGCAATACTATTTATGTCACGAATACCGCTGAGGCTGCTCCTCCTCCTTGTTCGGGCAGGCTTCGGCGTTCGTCGTCCCCGGAGTACTAGCTGCCACCGTTTGATGTTTTCGATGTTTGTTTTGTCATGTCTAGTTAAGTGCACCTGTTTCGTATTCTATCATGATTATGTCACCTATAAGTTTCCCTGTGTTAAGTTTTGTAGTTGTGTGTTATTGTGTGTTACAACTTATTTCTCTGAGAGTGAGGCAGATATATTATTACTGTGTAAAACCTAGTAGTACTACTTATTTCTCTGAGAGTGAGGCAGATAGATATTATTACTGTGTAAAACCTAGTATTACTAATTATTTCTCTGAGAGTGAGGCAGATATATATATTATTACTGTGTAAAACCTAGCAGTACTACTTATTTTCTGAGAGTGAGGCAGATATATTATTACTGTGTAAAACCTAGTAGTACTACTTATTTCTCTGAGAGTGAGGCAGATATATAGCATTTTGCAAAAAAACATGATTATTTGTCTCTATGAAATGAAACCATCAAGTGATAGATTTTAAACAAATACATGTCTGTCATTGAACAACCCCATACCATGATTAGCTAGTGAAAAAACACACCAATCTCTTTCAGAATTTCTTCAAACAATAAAAGCTAATTTACGAATATTTCTGAAAATGGAAATATATAGCGTTTTGGAATGAAACTCTTCTTATGTTTCTCCATCTGAGCTCAGAGTAGATGAGAGATGTAATGTTTGTCTCTGTTGTGTTGAAGTCCAATCAAGCAGGAGAGACCAGCCTCCCCTGTACCCAGCTGTGAGTCCATGAAGAGTGACAAGTCTATGGGTCAACCTATAGATTTTAGAGAGGGAGACTTTTCTAGTGGACAAAGGTAAGAAGAACTCATGTGTCATGGTCAGTGAGTTAAACAACACTGTCTCTAGTCATTTCTCCTCTCCCATTTTACCATTTATTTTTGTTGTTTTCATAATCCATAGGCTAAACCTTTTTTCCATTTTAATAGTCCTAAAACAATATTAAAGAGGGTTCTTAGTCCAGAACTCCCAGAAGGCTTTGAGAGTCAGAAGCAGGATAAGGAAGTGGTGGATGCTGAAGATGAGAGGCAGGAGAGCAGTGCCAGAGAAGGGGCTCTGAAGATCACACTGCACGTCCTGAGGAAAATGAACCAGAAGGAGCTTGCTGACGCACTGGAGAAAAGTAAGAGCTGTCTGCCTCATGTTGAATGCTGTTTTAGAACATTTAAAAGCTGTAGCTAAAGTACAGCTAAAGTAGCTGTGTAACTCAGTGATATTGTAGCAGCCTTAACACAACACCTAGTGACCTCATCAGGTAGCAGCAGAATGTGTTGTTTTGATTCATTTAGACAGAGAGAAGAGGAGAGACAGAGGAGAGAGAGAGAGAGAGACAACATTAATGATACCATCAGTAATACCAAATAATAATAATAATAATAATAATAATAATATAATAAGTCACTCCAGTTAAGAGAATAAATTATTATAATTTAAACTTTATAACACAGTTTTACAAAACTGTAGGCATTAAATCAGATGTAATATTAATATCCTCTGTGTTATTTCTAGATTCAGATGAGCTTGCTGTAATTTGCCAACGTGAACTCAAATCTAATCTAAAGAAGAAGTTTCAATGTGTATTTGAGGGGATCGCTAAACAAGGAAACCCAACACTTCTCAATAAGATCTACACAGAGCTCTACATCACAGAGGGTGGAACAGGAGAGGTCAATAATGAACATGAGCTGAGACAGATTGAGACAACAACCAGGAAACAAGCAAGACCAGAGACTGCAATCAAATGTAACGACATCTTCAAACCCTTAACTGGACAAGACAAACTTATCAGAACTGTGCTGACAAAGGGAGTCGCTGGCATTGGAAAAACAGTCTCTGTGCAGAAGTTCATTCTGGACTGGGCTGAAGGAAAAGCAAATCAGGATGTCCAATTTGTATTTTCATTCCCTTTTCGGGAGCTGAATTTGATGAACGGGGAAAAAAACACTTTGATTAAACTTCTCAATCACTTCTCAATGGACACCAAAGAATCAAGAATCTCCAACTACGACAAGTACAAAGTTCTGTTCATCTTTGATGGTCTGGATGAGTGCCGACTGCCCCTAGACTTCCAGAAGAACAAGATTTGTTGTGACGTCACAGAGTCAACCTCAGTGGATGTTCTGCTGACAAACCTCATCAAGGGAAATCTGCTTCCCTCTGCTCTCCTTTGGATAACTACCCGACCTGCAGCAGCCAATAAGATCCCTTCAGGGTGTGTTGACCAGGTGACAGAGGTACGAGGGTTCAATGACCCACAGAAGGAGGAGTACTTCAGGAAGAGATTCAGTGATGAGGACCTGGCCAGCAGAATCATCTCACACATAAAGACATCAAGGAGCCTCCACATCATGTGCCACATTCCAGTCTTCTGTTGGATTTCTGCAATAGTCCTTGAGCACATGTTGAGTACAGACAAGACAGAAGAGATGCCCAAGACTCTGACTGAGATGTACACACACCTTGTGGTGTTTCATACCAAACAGAAGAATGAAAAGTATCTTGGGAAAGAAGAGACAGGTCCACACTGGAATAAAGAGAGCATTCTGTCACTGGGAAAACTGGCTTTTCAACAGCTTATGAAGGGCAATCTGATTTTCTATGAAGAAGACCTGAAAGAGGCTGGCATTGATGTTAATGAAGCCTCTGTGTACTCAGGATTGTGCACACAGCTCTTTAAAGAGGAATGTGTGCTGTACCAGGTCAAGGTGTACTGCTTCGTGCATCTGAGCATTCAGGAGTTTCTTGCTGCTGTATATGTGTTCCTCTCATTCATCAACAACAATGAGAATCTAATGGCCGAACCGCAAGTTACTGAAGTTACTGTCTACAAGAGTGCTGTGGATAAAGCCTTACGAAGTGAGACGGGAAACCTGGACCTTTTCCTCCGCTTCCTTCTGGGCCTCTCACTGGAGTCCAATCAGAAGCACTTACGAGGTCTCCTGACAAAGACAAGAAGCAGCTCACAGAGCCATGAAGAAACAGTCAAGTACATCAAGGAGAAGATCAGGGAGAATCCCTCTCCAGAGAGGTGCATCAATCTGTTCCACTGTCTGAATGAACTGAATGACCATTCTCTAGTGGAGGAGATCCAAAGCTTCCTTAGATCAGGAAGTCTCTCAGAAGCCAAACTGTCACCTGCACAGTGGTCAGCTCTGGTCTTTGTGTTGCTGACTTCAGAAAAGGAGCTGGATGTGTTTGACCTGAAGAAATACTCCAGATCAGAGGAAGGTCTTCTGAGGCTGCTGCCAGTGGTCAAAGCCTCCAGAGCTGCTCTGTGAGTACATCAAATTACATTTAAGTACTGATCATCAGGAAGAAATATTCAGTTTAGAGAAAAATATATATTATAATATATTATATTATATTGAAAAACTTACTGAATCAGTGCATTGGTGTTCACATTTGTATAACAATATGTCCATACAATTCTAGGAGACGGAAGATGAATCTATATGTTGTTTAAGAGAATAAACCAAATGCATCTGCCATTGTCCTTCTACACTACTGGTGTTAAATTAACAGTGTGTTTGTGAAATCATGATGATCTCTTTGCAGGCTTTCATTCTGTGGACTCACAGAGAAAGGCTGTGCTTCTCTGGTCTCAGCTCTGAAGTCAAACCCCTCACACCTGAGAGAGCTGGATCTGAGTAACAATGTCATGAAGGATTCAGGAGTGAAGCTGCTCTCTGCTGTCCTGGGGAATCCCCACTGTAAACTGGAGACTCTGAGGTCAGTATTCCTGTAGTTGGTCAACAAGTGATAACTGTTCACCAGATCCACATGTGTTTACCAGGCACACATATTCCACACCATATGTGTTTGGACAGTGAAGCTTACAGTTTTAAATTTGGTGCTATGCTCCAGCATTTTGGATTTAAGATGTTATGTTTCATTATAGAATGTCACCTTTTATTTGATGTTAATGGTGAGAGGTTAGCATGTTTTGCTGTAGCCTCTGTAACTTTCTCACTCATTATTATTCATGATTCATTCATGATCTTTCTCAATCATGGCATCATTAGGATTCATTCAGTAGTGTTTAGAAACATGTTATCTACTCACAGAAAGACAATTACTCAACACAAAATAATAGCAGTGTGGTTTTAATATGATTTGACTCTTTGCAGGCTGTCAGGCTGTCTATTCACAGAGGAAGGCTGTGCTTCTCTGGTCTCAACTCTGAAGTCAAACCCCTCACTCCTGAGAGAGCTGGATCTGAGTAACAATGACCTGAATGATTCAGGAATGAAGTTGCTCTCTGCTGGACTGGGGAATCCCCACTGTAAACTGGAGACTCTGAGGTCAGTATTCCTGTATCACTCAATGAACACACACTCATTGGACACACACACACACTGGACACGGACACACACACACACACACACACACACACACACATACACACACACACACACACACACACACACACACACACACACACACACATACACACATTCACTGGACACACACACACACACAAGGATTAATTTAGTAGTGTTTAGAAACATGTTATCTACTGTTAATAATGATACATTAATTCATGTATATACAGTACCAGTCAAAAGTTTGGACACACCTGCTCATTCAAGGGTTTGTCTTTATTTTTACTATTTTTTCCATTGTAGAATAATAGTGAAGACATTAAAACTATGAAATAACAAATATGGAATAATGTAGTAACAAAAAAAGTGTTAAACAAATGAAAATATATTTTATATTTGAAATTCTTCAAATAGCCACCCTTTGCCTTGATGACAGCTTTGCACACTCTTGGCATTCTCTCAACCAGCTTCACCTGGAATGCTTTTCCAACAGTCTTGAAGGAGTTCCCACATATGCTGAGCACTTGTTGGCTGTTTTTCCTTCACTCTGCCGTCCGACTCATCCCAAACCGTCTCACATGGGTTGAGGTCGGGTGAATATGGAGGCCAGGTCATCTGATGCAGCACTCAATCCCTCTCCTTACACAGTCTGGAAGTGTGTTGGGTCATTGTCCTGTTGAAAAACAAATGATAGTCCCACTAAGCCCAAACCAGATGGGATGGCGTATCGCTGCAGAATGCTGTGGTAGCCATGCTGGTTAAGTGTGCCTTGAATTCTAAATAAATCACAAACAGTGTCACCAGCAAAGCAACCCCACATCATAACACCTCCTCCTCCATGCTTTACGGTGGGAACTACATATGTCAAGATCATCCGTTCACCCACAAAGCTTCTCACAAAGACACGGTGGTTGGAACCAAAAATATCAAATTTGGACTCCAGGCCAAAGGACAAATGTCCACCTGTGTAATGTCCATTGCTCCTGATTCTTGGCCCAAGCAAGTCTCATCTTATTATTGGTGTCCTTCAGTAGTGGTTTCTTTGCAGCAATTCGACCATGAAGGCCTGATTCACACAGTCCCCTCTGAAAAGTTGATGTAGAGATGTGTCTGTGACTTGAACTCTGTGAAGAATTGATTTGGGCTGCAATTTATGAGGCTGGTAACTCTGATGAACTTATCCTCTGCAGCAGAGGTAACTTTGGGTCTTCCATTCCTGTAGCGGTCCTCATGAGAGCCAGTTTCATCATAGTGCTTGATATTTTTTGCGACTGCACTTGAAGAAACTTTAAAAGTTCTTGAAATGTTCCTTATTGAATGACCGTCATGTCTTAAAGTAATGATGGAATGTCATTTCTCTTTGCTTATTTGAGCTGTTCTTGCCATAATATGGAATTGGTCTTTTACCAAATAGGGCTATCTTCTGTATACCCCCCTACCTTGTCACAACACAACAGATTGGCTCAAATGAAGGCGCACCTGTTAATTGAAAAGCATTCCAGGTGACTACCTCATGAAGCTGGTTGAGAGAATGGCAAGAGTGTGCAAAGCTGTCATCAAGGCAAAGGGTGGCTATTTGAAGAATCTAAAATCTAAAATATATTTTGATTGGTTTAACACTTTTTTGGTTACTACATGATTCCATATGTGTTATTTCATAGTTTTGATGTCTTCACTATTATTCTACAATGAAAAAAATAGTTTTAAAAATATTAAACAAAAACTTGAATGTGTAGGTGTGTTCAAACTTTTGACTGATAGTGTATATATACATATATGAATAGATATGGCAGGTTTCAGGACTCTGATGTATCTGAAAATGTTGAAAAAATATATTTTCACCACCAAAGAATAGCAGTGTGGTTTTAATATGATTTGACTCTTTGCAGGCTGTCAGGCTGTCTAGTCACAAAGGAAGGCTGTGATTCTCTGGTCTCAGCTCTGAAGTCAAACCCCTCACACCTGAGAGAGCTGGACCTGAGTAACAATGACCTGAAGGATTCAGGAGTGAAGCTGCTCTCTGCTGTCCTGGGGAATCCCCACTGTAAACTGGAGACTCTGAGGTCAGTATTCCTGTAGTTGGTCAACAAGTGATAACTGTTCACCAGATCCACATGTGTTTACCAGGCACACATAGTCCACACCATATGTGTTTGGACAGTGAAGCTTACAGTTTTTCATTTGGTGCTATGCTCCAGCATTTTGGATTTGAGATATAATGTTTCATATTAGGCAACAGTACAGAATGTCATCTTTTATTTGAGAGTATTTTCATACATATCTGTTTTACTGTTTAGAAATGAAAGCACTTTATGTATCTAGTTCTCCCATTTGAAAAAGTCTTAATAATTTGGACATATTCACTTATATTGTATTAAAGTAGTCATAAGTTTAGTATTTGGTCCCATATTCCTTACCCACAGTGGTTTAATGCATTTGCAGTTTGTCTTGGTTGTGTTTTGGATGATGTTATTCACAGTAGAAACTGAATGGTGAATAATGTCCTGTCATTTTGGAGTCACTTCACTTTAATTGTCAGTAAGAATAGAAGATGTTTCTGAACACTTCTACATTCATGTGGATGCTACCATGATTATGAATAATCAGAAATGAATTGTGAATGATGATGAATGAGAAAGTTACAGAGGAACAAGGATCATACCCCCTCTGTTATTGGTAATGGTGAGAGGTTAGCATGTTTTGTTGTAGGTTCTGTAACTTTCTCACTCATTATTATTCATGATTCATTCATGATTTGTATTAATCATGGCATCCTCAGGATTAATTCAGTAGTGTTTAGAAACATGTTATCTACTCACTTAGACAGAAAATTACTCCAGTCATCATCCACCATTCAGTTACTATTGGGCAAAACATAACCCAAAACACAACCAAAACAAACTGCAAATGCAACCAACGAGTTTACAACCAAATATTCAACTTTTGATTACTTTAATACACTGTAAGTGAATTGGTCAAAATACTTATGGCTTCTTCAAATAGGGGACTAGATACATGAAGTGCTTTCATTTCTAAACGGTGAAACAGATATGTATGAAAATACCCTGAAATAAAAAGTGACATTATATACTGTCACCTCATATAAAACATTTGATTTCAAATCCAAAATGCTGGATTATAGAGCCACATTTAAAATGTTATCTTCACTGTCAAAATAGATATGGTGTGGACTGTATACTCAATACAATCTAAATCTGATACCTCACTGTCTGTCTTTTGACTGATACTGCTTTTTAAACTGCTCTGGTCAGTCTACTCAAATATTTGTACTATACATGTTTCTCTCTACAAGCAATATTATGATAATTTCTAATAATGATACATTAATTTATGAATAGATATGGCAGGTTTCAGGACACTGATGTATCTTAATATGTAGAAAAAATATACTGCCACTATTTTCACCACCAAAGAATAGCAGTGTGATTTTAATATGATTTGACTCTTTGCAGGCTGTCAGGCTGTCTAGTCACAGAGGAAGGCTGTGCTTCTCTGGTCTCAGCTCTGAGGTCAAACCCCTCACACCTGAGAGAGCTGGACCTGAGCTACAATCACCCAGGAGACTCAGGAGTCAGACTGCTCTCTGCTAGACTGGAGGATCCACACTGCAGACTGGAGAAACTCAAGTATGTAGAGGGTTTATGTCAATGATCATATCAGACATGTTGGAGTTATCAGGCTAGTTAAGACAAACATTTTGACCACCACTTGGACTAAGTTATATAAAGACTGTGTGTGTGTCCAGTGTGTGTGTGTGTTTGTGTGTGTTTGTGTGTATGTGTGTGTGTGTGTGTGTGTGTGTGTGTGTGTGTGTGTGTGTGTGTGTGTGTGTGTGTGTGTGTGTCGTGTGTCATAGGTGTGTGTGTTTGTCCAGTGTGTGTGTGTGTGTGTGTGTGTGTGTGTGTGTGTGTGTGTGTCCAGTGTGTGTGTGTGCACGTGTATCAGTACACACACTGGACACACACACACACACTGGACACACATACACACTGGACACACACACACACACTGGACACATATACACACTGGACACACACACACACACTGGACACACACACACACACTGGACACACAAACACACACTGGACACATACACACAAAGGACACACACACACACACAAAGGACGCACACACACACACACACACACACTGGACAAACACACACACTGGACACACACATACTCACACTGGACACACACACACACACACACACTAGACACACACACACACTGGACAAACACACACACACTAGACACACACACACACACTGGACACACATACACACTGGACACACACACACACACTGGACACATATACACACTGGACACACACACACACACTGGACACACACACACACACTGGACACACACACACACACACACACACTGTAAACACACACACTGGACACATACACACAAAGGACACACACACACACACAAAGGACGCACACACACACACACACACTGGACAAACACACACACTGGACACACACATACTCACACTGGACACACACACACACACACACACTAGACACACACACACACTGGACAAACACACACACACTAGACAAACACACACACACTGGACACACACACACACACACTAGACATACACACACACACACTGGACACACACACACAATGGACACACACACACACTGGACAAACACACACACACACACACACACACACACACACACACTGGACACACACACACACACACACTGGACACACACACACACACTGGACACACACACACACACACACACACACTGTAAACACACCCTGGACACATACACACAAAGGACACACACACACACACACAAAGGACGCACACACACACACACACACACACACTGGACAAACACACACACTGGACACACACATACTCACACTGGAAACACACACACACACACACACACTAGACACACACACACACTGGACAAACACACACACACTAGACAAACACACACACACTGGACACACACACACACACACTGGACACACACACACACACTAGACACACACACACACACACTAGACATACACACACACACTGGACACACACACACAATGGACACACACACACACTGGACAAACACACACACACACACACACACACACACTGGACACACACACACAAACACACACATGGACACACACACACACACACACACACACACACACACACACACACACACACACACACACACACACACACACACACACACACACACACACACACACACACACACTGGACACACACCAGACACACACACAAACACAAACACACATTGGACACACACACAAACACACACACACTGGACACACACAAACACACAAACACACAGACTTACTCACCCTGGAAACACACACACACACACACACACTGTAAACACACACACACTGGACACATACACACAAAACACACACAAACACAAACTGGTCAAATGTATATACTGACTGTGTGTGTGTGTGTGTGTGTGTGTGTGTGTGTGTGTGTGTGTGTGTGTGTGTGTGTGTGTGTGTGTGTGTGTGTGTGTGTGTGTGTGTGTGTGTGTGTGAGAGAGAATTCAGGTGTATC